>NC_048317.1:9943-37882 GCF_013100865.1 Trachemys scripta elegans | reverse complement strand
CCCCCCCCCCCCCCCCCCCCCGTTTCTTGACTGCCCCCTCCAGAACCTCCGTGCCCCTTCTCCTGCCCCCTGGCCCCCTTACCCTGCTGCTCAGAACAGGGTGTTGGGCTCTGTGCGAGCCGGACACGTGGCTGCGCTCCCCAGCACAACAAAACCCGGTCCCTGGCCCTGCACAGTGCTGCCGGAGCCGGGCTGCAGGGGAGAGCTGCCGGCTCAGAATGCAGGGCGGAGCTCCTCTACAGCTGCTCCGGAGTCCAGCCCGGGACTTTCCTGCAGCCCTCCCAGCCGCTCGCTCTGCTCTGGCAGGGGAGGGGGGAAATCCCGGACATTTTGAGTGCTTTACAAATTCCCCCCGGACGCTATTTTTAGCACAAAAAGGAGGACATGTCCGGGTAAATCCGGACGAATGGTAACGCTAAGTATTCCTGACCTGGTTTACCACTCCTTTAACCTCTCTTCCGCCACACCCCTTCCTCCCCACACCATAAAAATTTATTTATGGGGACTGTGCTATTTATTACAATTTAAATAGTTCAAGGGCAGTGCCCTTGTCTGCCCTTTGTTCTGAAAGATGAGTGTGCTGTCCATGCTCAAATACATAGTAATTCTTAAACACAACTATACTTCCCTTAGTATGCCCATTGTGATTAAGCAATAGACAGCAAGGGATAAAAGTCTTGCTTTACTTACTCTGAGTTTAACATAGACCCATAGTTATCTTAATCAGTAGTAAATTACCTGCAAGAATTACGTCACAAGTACATTGACAGTATAGTGGAGAAATCTACATGCAATGCTGTATTTCATAAAGATAGCATTTTATTAAATATGTAGCCTGTTTCATGGCTGGATACAGCTTCTACAAGGAAAGAAGTCTTTAAAATGTACCAAAAATCTTGGTCTCAGACAGAGGTAACAGCTTATTACGAATAATAAGCACCCATCCCAGATCTGTGCCCCTATACATTATTTAAGTTAACAAATGTATCTTCAACTTTTTATAAGCCAAGTAACTGGGAGGAAGAATTTAATCAGAAAAATGTGAATGATAATTGGGAGCCATCAAAGAACACCTAACTAGATGCCCAAAAAGTCACAATCCCACAATTGAGGGAAAAGTCTCCTGGTTTAGAGGGGAAATGAAGGCAGCTATAAAAAAAAGTAACAAAAGGAAAGTTGATAGTAATGAATATAATTCAGAAGTTAGGAACTGTAGAAAATTGAGAAGGGAAGTAAAGGGACACAGAGAAATCTATGGCTAACACAATTAAGAACAGTAAGAAGGAATTTTTTAAAATATATTACAAACAAAAAAGTCACGACAATGGTATTGGCCCACTACTAGATAGAAATTAATAATAATACAGAAAAGGCAGAAGTGGTCAATAAATATTTCTGTTCTATATTTGGGGAAAAAACATGATATTCTCATCACATGGTGATAACAGTCTTTCCATTCTATTAATATCTCTGGAAATTTTAAACAGAAGCTACTAACATTAGACATTTTAAAATCAGCAGGTCCAGGTAACTTGCATCCAAGAGATTTAACAAAGCCATCTAAGGAGCTTCCTGGACCATTGATTTTCAATAAGTCTTGGAGCACCAGGGAAGTTCCAGAAGACTGGAAGAAAGGTAATGTGCCAATTTTTAAAAAGAGTAAACAGGGTAACTTGGGTAATTCTAGACTTGTCAGACTAATATCGATCCCGGTCAAGATAATGGAGTGGCTGATACAGGACTCAATTAATAAAGAATTGAAGGAGGGTAACGTAATGAATGAAAATCAACATGGGTTTATGGAAAATAGATCCTGAAAAACTAATTTAATTTTTTTATGAGATTACAAGTTTGGTTGATAAAGGCAATAGTGTTGACCTACTACGCATAAACTTCTGGAAGGCATTTGACTTGGTACCACACGACATTTTGATTAAAAACTACAACCATATAAAATTAACATGGCATACATTCAAAAGACTAAAAATTGGCTCAAAATTTAGTTGCAAAGGAATCATCATTAAGCGGGTCTGTTTCCAGTGGGGTACCTCAGGGATCACTTCTTGGTCCTAACACAATTTAACATTTTTTTCCAATGACCTGGGAGAAAATACAAAGTCACTGAAAGTTTGCAGATGACGCAAAAGTTGGGGAAGTTATAAATAATGAAGAGGACAGGTCACCAATTCAGAGCAAGCTGGATCACTTGGAAAGCTGGGCACAAGCAAACAATATGCGTTTTAATATGGGTGGGAACAAAGAATGTAGGCCATATTTACAGGATGGGGGACTATCCTGGAAAGCAGTGATAATGAAAAAGATTTGGGTGTCATGGGGGGTAATCAGCTAAACATGAGCTCCCAGTGTGACGCTGTAGCCAAAAGAGCTAATGTGATCCAGGGAAATCTCAAGTAGAAGTAGAGAGGTTATTTTACTTCTGTATTTGGCATTGGTGCAACCATTGCTGGAATATTATCCAGTTCTGATGTCGATAAACTGGAGAGAGTTTAGAGAAGAGCCACGAGAATGATTAAGGATTAGAAAACATACCTTATAGTGATCAATAGATAAACTGAAGGAGCTCAGTCTTAACAAAGAGAAGGTTAAGGGGTGACTTGATTGCACTGTAAGTATCTACATGGGGAACAAATATTTAATAATGGGCTCTTCAATCTAGCAGAAAAAGGTATAACACAATCCAATGGCTCGAAGTTGAAGCTAGACAAATTCAGATTGGAAATAAGGTGTAAATTTTTGACATAGAAGGTAATAAGCCATTGCAACAATTTACAAAAAAAGTTATGGTGGATTCTCCATCACTGAAAATATTTAAATCAAGATTGGATGTTTTTTCTAGCAATTATTCTGGGAAGTTCTCTGGCCTGTGTTACACAGGAGATCAGATTATGTGACCACAATGGTCCCTTCTGGCTTAGAATTTATTACTCTATGAAAAAAACAGTTTACTTTCTCTCATAAAAACATAAGAATGGCTATAAGGGGTCAGACCAATGGTTCATCTAGCCGCGTATCCTGTCTTCTGACAGTGGTCACTACCAGATGCTTCAGAGGGAATAAACAAGGCAATTATTGAGTAATCTATCCCCTGTCATCCAATCCCATCTTCTGGCAGTCAGAGGGTTAGGGATACCCAGAGTATGGGGTTGAGTCCCTGACCATCTTGGCTAATAGCCATTGTTGGACCTATCCTTCATGAATTTACCTAATTCTTCTTTGAACCCAGTTATAATTTTGGCTTTCACAACATCCACCTGCAACAAGTTCCACAGGTTGACTGCATGTTGTATGAGAAGTATTTCCTGATATTTCTTTTAAAGCTGCTGCCTATTAATTTCATTGAGTTAGCACTGGTTCTTGTGTTACGTGAAGGGATAAAAAACACTTTCCTATTCACTTTCTCCACACCATTCATGATTTTGTAGACCTTTATCATATCCCCTCTTAAGTCATCTCTCTTCTAAACTGAACAATCCCAGTCTTTTTTCTCTCTCTCCTCATGTGAAAGCTATTCCATACCCATAATCATATTTGTTGCCCTTCTCTGTACCTTTTCCATTTCTAATATACCTTTTTGAGATGGGGCAACCAGAACATCATGCAGTATTAAAAGTGTGGGCATATATGGATTTATATAATGGCATTATGATATTTTCCATCTTATTATCTCTCCCTTTCCTAATGGGTCCTAACATTCTGTTAGCTTTTTTGACTGCCACTGCATATTGAGCTGATGTTTACAGAGAACTATCCACGATGACTCAAAGATTGGTTTCTTGAATGGTAATAACTAATTTATACCCCATCATTTTGTATGTATAGTTGGGATTATGTGCCATTGTGTTTCTTGGTGCAAGAGGAATCACCACAATTTTTTACTATTTAAAACACTATTTTTCTACTAAATTCCAATAGTTAATACTGAGGTATTATCTAAGGTCTAGTAGAGCATTAGTTATAATTTATCCAAAGCTATTTTAGTGAAGACTGCACTTACTTGAGGCCCATTCACAGGAGCGATAAATCTTCTATACAGAGCAAATCCCATATCTGTTCCAACTAAGAAAACACAATTATCATAAGAATGACAAGACATTTCAGAAACAAATCCAAATAATGGTTGTAAGTTACAACATGGTATGTCTTCAGGTGGCATCTACAAAGCTAACTACAAAGAGATCATCTCACCCACAACTGAAGCAGTCACTTTTGGAATGAAATGCAGGAGCTAGTAAAATAAGAATCTGACCAAATTCTACTCTCAGCCACATGATTCCAACTCCTATTGACTTCAGTTCCACCCTTCTAACAGACCAAAATTTAGCTAGAGTTTTATCAAGCACCATACATAGCTGTGGCACTACACAGGTAATTATTAGTATTTAAAAGCACAAAGCAACACTAAATAAATAGTTTAAGGCTCAGATCAGTTTACATTATAATTTAACCTAACCCCAATTTACATTTACACCTCTACCCCGATATAACGCTGTCCTCAGGAGCCAAAAAATCTTACCGTGTTATAGGTGAAACCGCATTATATCAAACTTGCTTTGATCACCAGAGCGTGCAGCGCTCCCCCACCCCACCCCCACCCCCCGGAGCGCTGCTTTACCGTGTTCTTTCTGAATTAGTGTTATATTGGGTCGCGTTATATCGGGGTAGAGGTGTACTTTGTGGTTTTAGCAAACTGAATAATATGCAACTGATACCTCCCTAACTACTAGTATTTTGGACTCCAAATGGGTATTCATTTTTGTACAGTTTAATACTGGGTGTCTTGCATAGTTTTTATTCTCACATACATACTAGGTAGGATTAAAATTACCTATAATCCCGATGAGGAGCAATCTGAAGACTCCAAACAAAGGAATCATTTCTCTGAAGTTCTTGGAGAGAAAAAAAGAAACAATTAAGCTATATAATTATACACATGGACTTGTACATGCATACACATACACACACACAAAACAGTCCATTTAGGTATATTAATATACATTAAGAAACACCCTATATTTCTGTAGCGCCTTTCAAACAATCACAAAGCATTTTACTAAGGAGAGTCAGTATCATTCTCCGCATTTTACAGATGAGGAAACTGAGGCACAGAAAGGGAAAGTGGCATGCCCAAACTCCAACAACAAGTAGCTTAATCCACTAGACCACCGCTATTATCACATCTTTCACATTCCTCCTTATTTTATAATGAAAACGTGTCCTTTTGTATGCCTTTTGGTGATAAAAATTACTAAAAAAAGAAGATGCAATCTGCGTACTGTCAGCACTTTGAAAATGATTATCCAGCAAAACAATGTTTTTGCCTTACACAAAGGATACCAATTTTCTTTAGAGCCTCTCGTGCCTTTGGTGGTGGAGACTCAATGCTATTTGCTGAACCAGGCCCCCTCTTTGTTTACTTGAAAACTATGGTGATGTGAACTCTTTAATGTATCATTTATAATTCATACTGCCTGTGATCACACAGAAAAGAAAGGTTTGACTGCTGACTGAACTTCTTAAGAGAAGATTTGCTGAAGAACTGATGTTTCCATGAACTAATGTTTAGAATTAAAAGAGTAGGACCCACCTTTGGTGACTGATTAAACTAAATCATTTTTTAAAAAGCCACCCAATATACAGTCAACTTCTCTGACACTAGAGATCACTGAAGCCAAGATCTTAATTAGCAAACAAAAATATGTTTAGTTGCAGTTAAGGTTATGTAGCAGGACACTTCATCTGAAATCTTAAAAGAAAGAAAGTAACGAGTTACTGGGAGAGACCTATGCACTCCTTTCCACCTTTGTTTCCCTAAAACATTAGTGATAATGCTCCCCAACACTCCATACAGTTTTCACTTCCATCTCCCACAAACACCAACAAAATCAGTATGTACCCCAGCTTCATAAAACTTGCATTCCAATGCAAAACCTTAACAGAGACTTCATGTGCTTTTACATTGATTATATTGAGAGACCAGAACATGTGATTGTCACACATTCCAAGCATTTGGGAAGTTATTCTGGCTAAACAATGCTGAGGTCACCAAGATTTTATGTTAAACTACAAGTTTGAGTAAGCTGGGGTTTGTATTGCTTTTTGGTATGTGTGGGTGATAGACATAAAAGATTCCCAAAATAAAGGTTTAAAGTTCCTGTTAAGTTGAACTACTGCACCCAAAATGAGATCAATACAATTAGACATTTACATGAATATATAGCCAAAATTATTTTTTTAAGGGATATACAAACCCTCATGCTTCAGGGCATCAGTCAAGTTCTAACTGAAGCCCTAGAGTTTAGAGGGTTTTTTGGTTTTGTTTTTTGTTTGTTTGCAGCTTATTCCATAATTGTCTACTATGGGGTTTCTTGTACTTCTAAAGCATCTGATTTTGGCAACTAGCTGAGACAGAATACTGCACTACATGGGATCGCAAACGGCAATTTCTGTAGTCCAATGTCACTTTGGCTGAAAAATGATGTCAACTGCTAAATCCACTTTTTCCTATTTTAATAGCCAAAAAAGCATCTGTGAAGCTTTGATTTCTCAAGGACAGACACTGCTTGTTCAGCACATATGTATGTGGGAGTTGCATTTTCCTTAATTATTCCTTTGCTGAAAAAATCTGAACATTTTATTTACACAAATAAGATTGATCTAAAAATGAACAAAGATCCACAAAGAAGCTGTTTTTTTCTGTGCATTTCTGATTGTTTCCTTACCACTAAAACATTCATAAAGTATCCTCCAATGAGAGCATAGACTCCTCCTGAAGCCCCTACGAGAGCCTGGAGGGGATCACAGACTGAGCTAGCCAAGGAACCTGAAAAGACAGAAATGTCCTTAGAACTAGAGTTCTAATGGAAACTTTAAGATGACATTTTCTGCAACCTACATCAATAGAAGCTAAAGATCACAACTGAAATTACAGGAGATTGACAGATATATTAGAAAGTGGGGAAAGAAAACAGAAAGAAAAAAAGGCCAACTAAAGCTTTACCTACACCAATGTGATGCGGCCGTGAAAAAAGCTAATGCAGTCCTAGGATGCACCAGGTGAGGTATTTCCCATAGACACAGAGAAGTGTTAGTACTGTTATACTGATGAGTCCTCATCTGGAATATTGTGTGCAATTCTGGTCTCCCATCTTTAAGAAAGATTAATTCAAACTGGAACAGGTGCAGAGAAGGGCTACTAGGATAATCCAAGGAATGGATAACCAACTTAATGAGAGGAGACTCAAAGAGGTTGGTTTGTTAAGCCTAGCCAAATCAAGGCTGAAGGGAGATATGATTGCTCTGTATAAATACATCAGAGGGATAAATACCAGGGAAAGAGAGGAGTTATTTAAGATAAGCACCAATGTGGACACAAGAACAAATGGATATAAACTGGCCATAAACATGCTTAGGCTCGAAATCAGATGAAGGTTTCTAACCATCGGAGTGAAGTTCTGGAACAACCTTCCAAGGTGAGCAGTGGGGGAAAAAAGCCTAACTGGTATCAAGACTGAGCTTGATAAGTTTATGGAGGGGATAGTAGGATGAGACTGCCCACAATGGCATGTAGCAAATCTCCAACTGCTAGCAGCAAATATCTCCAATGGCTGGTGATGGGACACTGAGAGTTACTATAGAGAATTCTTTCCCTGGTGTCTGGCTGGTGAGTCTTGCTCACATGCTCAGGGTCTAACCGATCACCATATTTGCGGTCAGGAAGGAATTTCCCATGAGTCAGACTGGCAGAGACCCTGGGGTTTTTCAGCTTCTCTGCAGCGGGGGCACAGGTCACTTGGAGGTTTAAACAAGTGTAAATGGGGGATTCTCTGTAACTTGAAGTCTTCAAATCATTATTTGAGGACTTCAGTAACTCAGACAGAGATTATGAGTCAATTACAGCAGTGGGTGGTTGAGGTACTGTAGCCTGCAATGTGCAGTTGATCAGACTAGATGATCATGATGGTCCCTTCTGGCCTCAAAGTCTGAGTCTACTGTGACAAAAATAGGTCTACAATTCACTACCAGTGAAGCTCCACTGTTAGGACAGCTAGTGTAGACAGGGCTCAGGCACTTTTACAATATCAAGTAGCACAGCTCAGCACACCTTTAGACAGTGACATAAAACACCTAAGCCTTGTCACCACCTCAACAGTGAAAATGTACTGGCAATAAGTTATAGGTCCCATTTCCGTCCATGTGGCACAGTGGAAAGACAATTTCCCCAGGCTCCAATGCCCTCTCTTCCTGTTGGTGACTACTGCCTGTATTGCTTATAACAGACAGATTGGAGAAAGTCTACCAAAGAACATATATCAAAATATATGGAGTCCTTATTTAGACAAAACTAATTTATTTCAATGCAGGATTTGACCTCTATGTATAATTAAAAATGAATTTTAAGAATTATTTAGAAGTACCCACCTCACTATCTCCAGATCTGTGTTCCCTCTCAGGTGCATGGCTGCACAAGACGCCATCCAGGGCTGCGCACCAGCCGGGCACACAGATGAGCGTGGAGAAAGTGTAAGGAAGGAGAGTGGGTGGGGGCAGTGATGGGGGTTTGGGGGAGCTTGGGGTGTGCAGGGCTGGGGGGCGGAGAGACGCCTCTCTCCCCCAGCTCCGGCCAGGGCTGCAGCGGGGACAGAAGCAGGCATGCTGGAACAATTTATATATTAGGGGTGCTGAGAGCCATTGAACCAAAACTGTAAACCCTGTATATAATGGCAACCACTTCAACCCAAGGGGTGCTGCAGCACCCCCAGAACCCCTAGTTCTAGCACCTATGGACAGGAGAGACGCCTCTCTCCCCAGGCCCACGCTCCGGCCGGGGCTGCAGCAGGGACGGAAGACATGCCTCTGCCCCCAACTCCAGCTGTGGCGGGGACAGGAGAGGCACCTCTCTCTCAGCCCCAGCTCCAGGGCTACAGCGGGGACAGGCACCTCTCCCTCGGCCCCAGCCCCTTTTTTTCAAGGAAGATCCTGTGTTATAGCAGTTAAATGTTTCTATTCTTTGTTCTATGGTGCCTCTATTTACACAATTTATGGGGATAAGCAGTATTGTATCTGCCAAAAATATATACCTTATTGAGTCTGATCCACATCCTGAACCAAGATTTATACAAAACCATGAAATACCACCATATTACTACCTTTAACCAAAGAAAAATACCTTCAAGACATCATACAGTTTTTATTTCATTTGGGTGAGGAATCTCACTTTAGGTTCAGCTTTGCACTGCCAGCCACTAGATTAAATTCTGAGCAAAGGGAACTGCAACCTGAAATATGGGTTGTACATTATAGGATTTCATTTTTTTCTGCTCTTCAGAAAAGCCTGTTATGTACATAAGACTTCAGTCTATGTACTTGCAATAGTGATAAGGAAGCCGTTCTAATATGATACACTTGAAGGGCCAAATCCTCAGCTAGTGAAAATCGAAGTAGTTCCACTGACTTCATCGCTGCTGTACACCAGCTGAGGATCCAGCCCTAAGTGTCAGATTCCAGGAAATCTTTATGGTCCCCTTATAGATATATAAAAAGTTTTTTGTTTCTACTGGTGGCACACATCCAGACATTACCTCGATATTGGTGCTGCACATAACAAAATTAATTCCGCACATGAATGGAAAAAATTAGAGGGAACATTGCTCCAGACCTATGAATGGCCTCTTAATGGACACTGCAATTGTACGATGATCTCCCAGCTGAAGCTATGCTTTGAGGATACGATAAGACTCAGAATACAGTTTCATCTGAATGCATGAGAATACAGCGGTTTGAGAATTTTTGCAATAACTGCCATCAGACTAAACCCTTATACTCAACATTTTATAATGTCCCCTGAGAAAGGAATTGTTCTACCTTTCATCAGTAGAAACTTGTCAATAAAAAGTTATATTTATAAATCATAGCGATTTGTTAATATGCATGTCTTATCATTCAACAGGATTTAAGCAGCCTTAATAGGGAAGTATTAAAACAAGCACCAGAAGTGGTAACAAAGCATTATACCTAGAATTAGAAGCAGTAGGGAGAAAACAAGTCTTGTTTTCTTGGTGATGGAGTAAGATTACAGAGGAACAATGTTGTTGCTTCTTTAATTTTATTTTATTTAGAATTAACCGAAGCTCTGTTAATTCTAATAGAATTAACCGACTGAAGACGGCAACAATAACCAACTTCAAGATGTGCTTTTACAGGAACAATATCTGTGCCTATTTTTCTAGAGTCCATAAACTGTAGACTTTAGAATGCAGAATAATAAATGCAGTTTACTATTTCCATTGAGAATTAATTCAATTTACTTATCCATTTCAAAGATGTTAATTGTAAAATACTGCCCGCTAACACTTGGTATGAATTTATATTTCTGTATGGATGAATTAGAGTGTTAAAAAATTTGGAAGGGAGAATGGCTAAAAAGTTGAAAGGAACACCTGAGTGGAGTGGAGTGGAACATAGGGTTGTTTTCTAGTATGTTATTACGGTAAAAGTTTGGAGTCAAGACATTCTCTGCACCAAGAGAACTGGTTGTTACACAATCCAGTATACCAACAACTTTGATTGTCCTGTTCAGGAAAGGGGATGTGGCAATAATATACATTGATTTTCTGATACAGACAGTTCTTCATTTAAGCTTACCCATTTCCCATTACACACTGACCTCCAATCACTCCTGCGAGATACACCAGACTAACCCGATGCCCTTTATGAACCATTTCTAAGGGGATCCCCAAAATAAGTTGCAGAAAGAGATTTCCTAAAATGTGTTGAATGCTGCAAGGAAAAACATGATATTTGAAAATCAAAATTTTAATTAACAAACATTTAAAGTTTTCTCAAACTATAGCTGATACATAATAAAATGGCATGCTAGCATCCTGGGGGCATGCTTTATTTCTACAGCCAAAATAAAAAATTTTAAAAGTTAGTAAGACAAAATAAAAGCTGTTATAAATTATATACTCAAATAACTCAAAACAAGTAAGCCTTACTTTTTAGGGGGTGGAGTCAGGGCTATGCATTTGGATCTGGAAGGCCAGAGTCTGCATACAAGTCAGAGTAAGGGACTCTGGTGGAAAGGCAGAACTGGAGCACAGATTATGAAGAACAGGTCTCAAAAAAAAAAAAAAAGGTAAAACATGGCCATAGTGGGTCAGACCAATGGTCCATCTAGCCCAGTATCCTGTCTTATGACAGGCCAGTGCCAGATGCATCAGAAGGAATGAACAGATCAGAGCAATTATCGAGTGATCCATCCCCTGTCGTGCTGTCCCAGCTTCTGGCAGTCAGAGGTCTAGGGACACCCAAAGAATGGGTTTGCAGCCTTGACCCTCTTGGCTAATAATCATTGATGGACCTGTCCTTCATGAACTTATTTAATTCTTTTTTTAACCCAGTTGTACTTTTGGACCCTAGCAACGAGTTCCACAGATTGATTGCACATTGGGTGAAGAAGTACTTTCTTATGTTTGTTTTAAAGCTGCTGCCTATTAATTCTATAGGGTGACCCCTAGTTCTTGTGTTATGTGAAAGAGTAAATAACACTTCCTTATTCACTTTCTCCACACTACTCGTGATATTTTAGACATCTATCTTATCCCCCCTTAGTCTTCTCTTTTCAAAGCTGAACAGTTCCAGTCTGTTTAATCTCTCCTCCTATGGAAGCTGATCCTTGCCTTTAATATTTTTTGTTGCCCTTCTTTGTACCTTTTCAGGTAGGATTAAAACTATACTACAGCCATGCTATCTATATTACCTTGTACTGATCTCACAAACTAAACACTGATGGATTAGGTCACATTTTGGAATGGAGTGACACCTCACTGCTGCAGGAAGTGGTGCTGGCAGTTCACTAGGTGGAAATCTTGTCATTACTGACCTTGTCATGGGGTGCTGCCCTTGAACGTGGCCCCCTTTGTGGCCCTGCAGGTTCATTGCCTCCAGCACCAACTCAGGTTATTTCAATTAATTACCTAGACTGGTAAACCAATATCACCTTCGTGGGAGTCTGATTTGTTAACTATTCTACAGCATGTAACTCACTTCTGAGTTGAAGTTCATGTCCCCTGTGGGTCCATGTAAGAGTCCTTATAGACTTTTTGCTCCCGTTCAGGAGGTCCCAGCCCTCCTCCCAGAGCTGGGTGATATTTCCAACAGTTTCTCTCCTTAAAACTGCAGCCTTCCATTCTCCTCCTTTGAGCTGGGTTATAATTTTGGACAGCTGTAGGGCCTTATCCACTTTCAGCTGGCCCCTTACCCCAATTAGTTCTCAGCCTCAGAGGGTGCAGCAGACAGTGCTCTCCTGCTGTTGTCTGCCCTGTTATCGGGGAAGAGGCAGCATACTAGTTCCCTTCTTCCACCTCATACCCAGTTGGTTGGGCGAGAGAGGAGCCTTGCCCTGCCCACTCTGCAAGGCTCCTGAGCCAAAGCCCTTAAAGAAACAGTAATAAAATTTCTCCCAAACATTATTTATTCCTGGGACTGCTTCCTCTCCACAAATTCCTCTTATTTCTTATGTCTTATCCTATATCAAAACCTCCCAAAATATGAGAAGGGCCATGCCATGTGACTGGGGTGGGCTCACAACTAGGAACCACTACCTTTAAAGGGGACAGCCTATCATGATGCAGATCCTACTGCCTCAGTACGGTGCCCAGAAGCATCATCCTGCAGACAAGTCTTAAGACTAGGGTCCTGACCACATGATCTTTATAAATCTTACAAGGTAAAATCTTCCATTTTCCTCAATGAATACATAAATTTTTGACATAGACTGAGATTTTCAGAGGAACCTAATGGAATGACACCTAATTCCCTTTGGCTTCTCTGAAAAACCTGTTTAGAACATAAGAACGGCCAGACTGGGTCAGACCAAAGATCCATCTAGCCTGTATCCTGTCTTCCAACATGGCCAATGCCAGGTACTTCAGAGGGAATGAACATAACAGATAATCATCAAGTGATCCATCCCCTGTCACCCATTCCCAGCTTCTGGCAAACAGAGGCTAGGGACACTATCCTTGCCCATCCTGGCTAATAGTCATAATGGACCTATCCTCCATGGACTTATCTCGTTCTTGTTTGACCTTGTTATAGTCTTAGCCTTCCCAACATCCTCTGGCAAAGAGTTCCACAGGTTGACTGTTTGTAGAGTCCATTGTTACATTGCTTACCCAGCATGCACTAGCATATATGAAATGAATCTCCAAGTTTCTTCCCTCTTGTCAGGCCTATAAATAAAGGGACTGTTCCAGACACCTGTATCCAGCGTGATCCACTGTTTCTGGGGCTTCCAAACAGCATAATAAATGAATACAGCCAGCTGGAAACAATGAGAGATTTTAACAACTTCTACAATGATTTGGAATTATTAAATATAAATAATTTTCCTCCGATAATCCCAAAATCCTTGATATATAATTGTCTCATGGCAGATTTCAAACCTTCTATATAGAGAAATGCATAATTTCACTAACATACAACTATTTGTGTAATGGTCAGAACACACACTGGAAACAACAAAAAGGGTAGAGATGCAAAATCAACCACTCAAATTAGGAAATACCCGATTTAAAGGGGTTCTAACCACTGTGCATGTTCTTTAATCCCACTGACTTAAATGGATTTTAAGGATATGCCTGAGTATTCTGCTGAATCAGGATCTGAATGATAGAGCAGTACAGTAACTCCTCACAAAGTTGTCCTAATTAACGCTGTTTCGTTGCTGATCAATTAGAGAACATGCTCGTTTAAAGCTGCGCAATGCTCCCTTATAATGTTGTTTGGTAGCCACCTGCTTGGCCACTGCTTGCAAAAAGAACAGTCCGTTGGAGCTAGCTGGAGGGGGCTTGGAACCAGGTTGGACTGGCAACCCCCTATCAGCTCCCCGCTTCCCTAAGTTCCCTGTGCGGCAGCCACCCAGCAGGCTATCAATTGCTGGGCAGTTCAGCTGTCCCTCCCCACGCTGCCCTGTGCTTCTCCTGCCCTCTGCCTTGGAGCTGCTCCCGGGAGCCTCCTGCTTGCTGTGCAGAGGGTGGATGGGGAAGAGGGGTGCTAATGTCAGGGTGTCCCCCTCCCGCTATATCTTATCTCCAAAGCAGGAAGGGGGGACGGACACCAGGACGGAGGGAGCTTGCTGGCAGCAGCTGCTGTCTCAACTTGCTGATCTACTTAAAAAGGCAATGTACTTAGAGTGGGGTCAGCGTACTTAAAGGGGCAATGCGCGTCTCTCTCTCACACACAGGTGTGTGTCTCTGTCTTTCTCTGCCATGCTGTCTCCACTCCCTCCATTTGTGCTGCCTTGGAGAGTGTGAGGCTACATTAACAACAATGTGTTAGGAGTGCTAGTTCATCATTTATCACTAAGGCATTCCCTGGGAAATATCCCACCCTCTTCTACCTTCTGACTTGACCACCTCAACCAAGCTTCACAATCATTGTTGCTGTGTACAGTATTAAATTGTTTGTTTAAAACTTATACTGTGTATGTGTGTGTGTGTGTATATATAAATAATTTATTATATAAAATATAGTCTTGTCTGGTGAAAAAAAATTCTCAACCTTAACCCCCGCATTTATATTATGGGGAAATTGGATTCGCTTAATATCGTTTCGTTTAAAGTAGCATTTTTCAGGAACATAACTACAACGTTAAGTGAGGAGTTACTGTACTTGTAGAACAAGAAGTTTGTGATATGCACAAAGGGACAGAGTTAAGGTTGCACAGGCAACCTCAGTCCTAGCATTTCCTAATGTTCAAATGCCTGGTTTTCCAACTCAAACATTTTCACACAGAAAATAACATACAAACACTGGACTTTAAAAAAAGAAAAATGAAAAAATGAAGTATCAGGGGGTAGCCGTGTTAGTCTGTATCTACAAAAACAACAAGGAGTCTGGTGGCACCACAGAAGAACAAGTCAGGATTCCTGGTTCTTTTCCAGGCACCGCGTATGCAGGACTTCATAACCAAAAAACAATTTGGCCTATACTTTCAGTGAGACAGTTGGATTAAGTGGCTGAAACCGGAATCTGCCACAGAAATCTCTATTTTAATCAGCATTTCTGCCAGAAGTGAGCTTGTGAAATGTCTAAGATCCTTAGTTACTTCACATATAAAATGTGGGACTAATACTTGCTAGGGATATGAGGTCTTTCTGGATAAAGATTGGTTATTAATTGTCCACTTCTCAATCAACGGAAGAGGCAAGACTAAAATTCCTGGGCTCACAGCCTAGTTGCATCTTTCCTCAACCAAAGGATATTTTGACTGGGGAGGACAGCGAGGTCATCAAATTTGGGAACATAAGAATGGCCATGCTGGGTCAGACCAAAGGTCCATCTAGCCCAGTATCTTGTCTTCCGACAATGGCCAATGCCAGGTGCCCCAGGGGGAATGAACAGAGCAGGTAATCATCAAGTGATCCGTTCCCTGTCGCTCATTCCCAGGTTCTGGCAAACAGAGGCTAGGAACACCATCCCTGTCCATCCTGGCTAATAGCTATTGATGGACCTATCCCCCATGAACTTATCTAGTTATTTTTTGGCCTTCACAACATCCTCTAACAAGGAGTTGACTACACACTGTGTGAAAAAATACTTCCTTTTAAACCTGCTGCCTATTAATTTCATGTAGTGACCCCATGTTCTTGTGTTATGAGGAGGAGTAAATAACACATTTACTTTCTCCACATCAGTCATGATTTTATAGTGCTCCATCATATCCCTCCCTTAGTCATCTCTTTTCCAAGCTGAAAAGTCCCAGTCTTATTAATCTCTCCTCCTATGGCAGCTGTTCCATACTCCTAATCATTTTTGTTTCCCTTTTCTGAACCTTTTCCAATTCCAATATATCTTTTTTGAGATGGGGCGATTACATCTGCACACAATATTCAAGATGTGGATGTACCATGGATTTGTATAGAGGCAATATGATATTTTCTGTCTTATTATCTATCCCTTTCTTAACTATTCCCAACATTCTGTTCGCTTTTTTGACTGCCACTGGACATTGAGTGGATGTTTTCAGAGACCTATCCACAATGACTCCAAAATCTCTTTCTTGAGTGGTAACAGCCAATTTAGACCCCATCATTTTATATGTATAGTTGGGATTATATTTTCCAATGTGCATTATTTTACATTTATCAACATTGAATTTCATCTACCATTTTGTTGCCTAGGCACTCACTTTGAGAGATCCTTTTGTAGCTCTTCGCAGTCTGCCTGGAACTTAAATATCTTGAGCAATTTTGTATCATCTGCAAATTTTGCCACCTCAACGTTTACCCCTTTTTCCAGATCATTTATAAATATATTGAATAGGATTGGGCCCAGTACAGACCCCTGGGGGACACCACTATTTACCTCTCTCCATTCTGAAAACCGACCGTTTATTCCTACCCTTTGTTTCCTATTTTTTAACCAGTTACCAATCCATGAGAGGACCTTCCCTCTTATCCCATAATAGTTTACTTTGCTTAAGAGCCTTTAGTGAGGGACCTTGTCAAGGCTTTCTGAAAATCTAAGTACACCATATCCACTGGATACCCCTTGTCCACATGCTTGTTGACCTCTTCAAAGAATTCTAGTAGAGCATATGCAGTTCAGTTTAGGAATTTAAGAAACAATCACCAAGTGTAAAACAAGTTCTGCTGTGCATGTGCCAGTAGCAACTTTAAGAGGCTCTTAAACTGGCCAAATGAGTGTGGATTTTCATAGGGTTAGGACACTTCTGAACTGTCCCCTACCAAGTTTCAAGTCAGAAACTATTTTGTAAATATTTTCTTATTTCTCCACTAAGCTCATTCTTGGAAAAGGTTGATGCTGAACCATTTTTGCTCAAATATTTAAAAAAATTTGACATGAAACAGAAACCAGAGATGGAAGATTTCAGCCTTCATGATTAAAATTTGCCAGACTTATAAGGAACTGAAAAATAGGGTATTATAGTGGTGCAATATGTATATTGGTTTAGCGGATAAAATAAAAAAAGAACAAGTTAAAAATCACTTAGAAAAGTTAGATGCCTGCAAGTCACCCGGGCCTGATGAAATGCATCCTAGAATACTCAAGGAGCTAATAGAGGAGGTATCTGAGCCTCTAGCTATTATCTTTGGAAAGTCATGGGAGACGGGAGAGATTCCAGAAGACTGGAAAAGGGCAAATATAGTGCCCATCTATAAAAAGGGAAATAAAAACAACCCAGGTAACTACAGACCAGTTAGTTTAACTTCTGTGCCAGGGAAGATAATGGAGCAAGTAATTAAGGAAATCATCTGCAAACACTTGGAAGGTGGTAAGGTGATAGGGAACAGCCAGCATGGATTTGTGAAGAACAAATCATGTCAAACTAATCTGATAGCTTTCTTTGATAGGATAACGAGCCTTGTGGATAAGGGTGAAGCGGTGGATGTGGTATACCTAGACTTTAGTAAGGCATTTGATACGGTCTCGCATGATATTCTTATCGATAAACTAGGCAAATACAAATTAGATGGGGCTACTATAAGGTGGGTGCATAACTGGCTGGATAACCGTACTCAGAGAGTTGTTATTAATGGTTCCCAATCCTGCTGGAAAGGCGTAACGAGTGGGGTTCCGCAGGGGTCTGTTTTGGGACCGGCTCTGTTCAATATCTTCATCAACGACTTAGATATTGGCATAGAAAGTACGCTTATTAAGTTTGCGGATGATACCAAACTGGGAGGGATTGCAACTACTTTGGAGGACAGGGTCATAATTCAAAATGATCTGGACAAATTGGAGAAATGGTCTGTGTTAAACAGGATGAAGTTTAATAAAGACAAATGCAAAGTGCTCCACTTAGGAAGGAAAAATCAATTTCACACATACAGAATGGGAAAAGACTGTCTAGGAAGGAGTACGGCAGAAAGGGATCTAGGGGTTATAGTGGACCACAAGCTAAATATGAGTCAACAGTGTGATGCTGTTGCAAAAAAAGCAAACATGATTCTGGGATGCATTAACAGGTGTGTTGTGAGCAAGACACGAGAAGTCATTCTTCCGCTCTACTCTGCTCTGGTTAGGCCTCAGCTGGAGTATTGTGTCCAGTTCTGGGCACCGCATTTTAAAAAAGATGTCGAGAAATTGGAAAGGGTCCAAAGAAGAGCAACAAGAATGATTAAAGGTCTTGAGAACATGACCTATGAAGGAAGGCTGAAAGAACTGGGTTTGTTTAGTTTGGAAAAGAGAAGACTGAGAGGGGACATGATAGCAGTTTTCAGGTATCTAAAAGGGTGTCATGAGGAGGAGGGAGAGAACTTGTTCACCTTAGCCTCTAAGGATAGAACCAGGAACAATGGGTTTAAACTGCAGCAAGGGAGGTCTAGGTTGGACATTAGGAAAAAGTTCCTAACTGTCAGGGTGGTTAAACACTGGAACAAATTGCCTAGGGAGGTTGTGGAATCTCCGTCTCTGGAGATATTTAAGAGTAGGTTAGATAAATGTCTATCAGGGATGGTCTAGACAGTATTTGGTCCTGCCATGCGGGCAGGGGACTGGACTCGATGACCTCTCGAGGTCCCTTCCAGTCCTATAATCTATGAATCTATGAATCTATGAATAATATGGGCTTCATCTGTGCAATAAATGAGAAAGAAGTTACTAAATGGAAGATAATCAAGAAGTTAAAAATGCTCAATTCAGTATGTTTTATGATCACATGCAAACTCCAGTGCTGAACAACAGACAAGAAGCCCGTGACTCTAAAGTGAAACAACTGCAATTTGTATAATCTAAATCCCACAGTTTGACTGTTGTTCCTATAAAATAATAGCATTCAATGCAAGACAAGTGCAAACATTTACAATGTTACCAGGTAAGAACTCTTACCTCAGCTAAACTAATGGAAATGATGAAGAGAGGAGGAGGGATACAGTTTGCTCTTTCCAAGTAGGTTCCTCTGGCATTTTCAGGAAGCATCCATTTGGAAATGGACTCATGAATCTTGTCACAGCTAGTACAAACTCTAGAGTTTCTTTCAATGTTTTCCTTCTCTTCCTCCTCACCAGACGTATCTGTGTTCATCCTCTCCATCTCCATATTACTTACTCAGAAAAGGCCAAGTATTTAGGAATTTCAAAAACCTGTTCCATCAAACATACAGGTTACTATCTTACACACAATCAGCACAACATTCAGATGACTGGTAAATTTTATAAGAATAATCTCTAGCACTATGATGACAAACTTACACATCACCTTTCATCCAGAAAGGTTCCCCAAAGCACTTTACAAACTTTATAAACCACTCCACCTATTGTCTAACAGCACAAAGCAAGACCACACAACAATTAAGACAGAACTGAAGACTCTTGCTTTCAGGTAACATTACAGAGGAATGTAAGGTAAGCACAATACAATTAACTAAAATTGACTTTGGCTAGGACTACATGGCTAAAAATCCCTATTTGGGGGTGGGGTGGGGACTATCATGAACTCTTTAATGACCCATTCAATGACTTCAAACCATATGCTAAAGTAGCAGCAATTTGCATCCTCTACAGCTCTGGAGGCAGTATCCCTGACCCCTTCCATTTGGGATTCATAGGGTGAAATGGAAGCAGCTTTATTTATGGCTTCATAGGACATTGCCTGGAAATGCACTGAATCAAGTCTCTCCCCCTGTATGCTATACCAGCCAGGTCCAGACCACTGCTGGAGTGGGGACTGTAGTCAGCTAGAGTCACTGTTGGGGGTCTCTGGAGTCCCACAACCTAGGTTCTGCCAGTGTAGGTCTGGCCCTTTCTGTTTTTCAGATATACTATGTAGATTTCTTTTCTATCAGATAGATTGCTTAGATGGACACAGCCACCTTGAAATGTACCCACCATACCCCTTACAGCCCTGGCTCATGAAACCTTACACGGGACACCTGGACAGCAGTAAGGAATGGTTCAACAACAGGCTGAGTAGGTGCCGGATGACAGTTGAATGTGCATTTGGCAGATTAAAGGCACGCTAGCGATGCCTTTATGGCAGGCTAGACCTTAATGAGGATAATATTCCCATGGTCATAGCCACGTGCTGCATGTTGTATAATCTCTGTGAAGCTAAGGGTGAAAGGTTTGATCAGGGGTGGAGTGCTGAGACAGACCACTTGGCTGCTGATTTTGAGCAGGCAGATGCCAGGGCTGTCAGAGGAACCCAGAGGGGGGCAGTTTGAATCAGGGAGACTTGGAGGCAGCACTTTGACAATGAGCACCAATACTGTATATCTCTGTCACAGGTGCTAGTTTTCCTAGGACGCAATGGTGTCATTTTGGGCCTTATAGTCCTGTAAGACAATGATAACAATGCCTGTGTATGTATTGGTAGTGCTTGCAATCTCAATTTGTAGAAAAAAATAAAGGTGATTCACTATTAAAGAACTTTGATTTTATTGAACAAGAAACAGCACATGCAAACGCCTCATGGGAACGAAGGAACTAGGGAAAGACAGAATTTCACAACTGTGTGTAGGTCCAGTTATCATTGTGAAAGTTGTCCGAGGGGATGGAGTGAAAGGGGAACTGATCTGCTCAGTCTACAGCACTTAAGGACTGTAACATCTACATTTGCTCCTCCATTACTTTAATCATCCTCTCAGTTGCGTATTTAACAAACGCTTGATTCTCTTTTCTGTCCTGCCATTCGACTTTCCAGCACTCCTTATGTTCCCTTTTTTCTGCATTGGAGCATTGCAGTACCTCCTGGAACATGTCTTCTTTGCTGCGTCTTGGGCGCTTTCTTATCTGGCGGAGACGCTCGGAAGAGGTGCGTGGGGTGTTCCTGAAGGCCACATCTGGTGAAGCACATGGGGCAATGCACAGAAGCAGGATTGTTAAATTCACGCACAGTATTGTAATATTTCAGTTAAATTCACCTTTCGCAACATTGCAATCACTTTTTCACTGACCCTAGCCAGGCACACATCTCCGTGAACAGCCAAGGCATGGTGAGTGTTGTGGGGGAAGGTTGCTCCACATGGGGAAAAGAGCACACACTCTCTGCAAGGCTCATGGTGTAGCAGTCTATGGAAAAAAAATCTAAAATTCTCCCCGACTTTTCCATAGGCAAGGGTCATTCTAGCAGACATCTCACTGCTAAAGGCAAGCTGGGAAACAAGGGTACTATCTACTCCATGCTTGTGACTTCCACCCTGCTCTCTATGCTGCTCACCTATGTGCCACTTTGGTCCCTGCACAAGTGATTGCCGAATGGGGGAAGGTGCTCTGCCACAGAACCTTCAGCAGAGGATTACCAAGTACCTCCAGGAAACTTTCCTGGAGATTTCTCTGGAGGATTCCTAGGAGATCTCTGCATGCATCAACACCCTGTTCTGCCATACGGATTAGCTACACAGGGAACCATCTCCCTCATAGGAACCACCAGCCTCCCACATTTCTATACCCTGAACTCACCTTCGCACTAGACAGATCACAGCCACTTACCAAGCGTCTCATCTCCTGCTTCCTGCTCCCCGGAGAGCGACTGCTGAGACTGGCTAGACACCTCTGGAGTTGAGAACAGTTCCTGGCTGCCTGCCCCATCAAGCAACCCTGCCAGGAGCTGCATATCCTCATCTAACTCCACCTCTTCATCAATAACTTCATCCTCTGGGTTAGGTCCTCTTTCTGCCGCCTCCATTCCCTCCAAAGTATCCATGGGGCTCTTGGGGGTGAGGTAGGGTCACCACCAAGAATAGCGTCCAGCTCCTTATAGAACTGGCAGGTCTTAGGTGAAGCACCAGAGTGATGGTTTGCCTCCCTTGCCTTATAGTACGCCTGCCTCAGCTCCTTTATCTTCACTCTGCACTGTAGCATGTCTTGATCATAGCCCTTTTCACACAAGCCTCAAGGAATGTGTCCATAGGTATCCCAATTCCTATGGCTCAAGCACAGCTGGGACTGCATAGCCTCCTCTCCCCATATACTGATCAGATCCAACAGCTCTGCAGTGATCCAAGCAGGAGAGTGTTTGGTGTGATAAGCTGCCATGGTCACCTGGGAAGATGCAATGAGACCTCTCCACGCCAAGCAAACAGGAAATGGAATTTCAAAAATTCCCAGGATTTCTAAGGGGGAGGGGCGGATGGTTGTTTACCTGGCTGTAGGGCAATGGAATTCAAACTGCTGACCAAAGCGGTCAGGATGGGCATTGTGGGACACCTCCTGGACGCCAATTAAAGCAATGAAATCAAGCATGGTGTCTACACTGGCACTTTGTCGAAAAAAATGTAGAGGAAAAAGATGTAAGTCTCTTGGGGTGGATGTATTTAGTCGCCAAAACCAGGTATTTTTCCCTGACAAAAGTCACATTGCAGTGTGTACGCACACACTGTTTGGTTGCCAAAAAGCAGTTTTTGGCAACAAAACTTGGTTGTTTAGACAAGGCCCTAATAAGGGTGTCTCCTGCTGATGATGTGTGAGCAAGAACAGAAGGAACAGTTAAAATACCAATGTCCAGCTGCTAGGTTGGAAAATTATATTAGATATCAGAATGTTCCTTCTTTCTCCTAAGGATATAGCTATGAGAGGCTCCGTCTTACCTCTTTTTTAAAAACAACAAAATGGTGCCCCAGCAGCAAAGCAATCCCTAGCCAAAGCTGAAATTTTACTTCAGTAGTAACGCCAAGCATTAATGACAACTACTGACATACTAAAAAAGACACTTATTCTAGTATCCAGATGATCCTAAGAGAACTTACTTCAAAGTACTGACTTTGATCTAGCTTGTGGGATATGAGTGGTAAACAGATTCTAGACATAAGGTATTTTTAAATGTGTTCTCAGACATTGGATAGGTCCAACTACCACTGTGGTAAAGCAGCTGTCTGTAGTGTAATGCACATTTAAGAAAATATGTCTTTATGGCCAATTTTATTTTTTTAAATAAAAAAACCCTCTCCACCCACTTCTCAATCTCCTTTAATCAAGACCACTGTTAGTTTATCTGGGCTGCATTACTGGTGGTTATGGGTTTCTAGTCTAGGTTTTACATGTTCTTTTAATATTGCCAACAGAATGCCTTTGTGGTACTGGCACTGAACAAAAGCAACTGCAGGACCCTAGAACGCTGACAGTTTTTTTAGAAATACTAGGCATTGTAATTACAAACCCACTAACTTCATTCAACAAGCCCTCTGTGGCTGTACACGCTGAAAGGATACGTTTGGACTGGAAACGCGGTGACATGGCTATTTCAGAGGAATGTTCTCCAGCCTCAAGGCACATCCCTGAGAGCGGCTCTCTGTGCAGGAGCCGTTTTTAGAGGGAGACTAAACCCCCAAATGACTGCACTACACTCGCATCTCCCCAGCCAGAGGCTGGGGCTTGGCGCTGAACGTGGGCGCCAGAGACTCTGTCCCCTCAACGGCCTGGGGACAGAGCTTCCCCCCCGGCCGCGTTTCTGGGGAGTTTTAGGTAAAGAGGCTGAACCAAGTCAAGTTACCGAAGTGGAATTCCAGCCCCGCCCGCGAGGCTCAGCGACACCAGGGCTCCCCGTGCGGGGCAAGGCGCCAGGTTACCTCACGGCTCACGGGCTCGCCCCGACTTCCCGACAGAAGGACTACACGGAGACCAGCCCGCTGCCGCCGGCCCGGCCCGGCCCGGGCCCCGGCCCCGCGCCCGCGCCCGCGCCAGCCCCCTCCTCACGCTGCCCCGGGACCCGGCTCCGGCCTACCTGGCTGCTCCGAGCTCGGCGCTGCCGCCTCCCGACTCCAGGTCTCTGCGCCGGCCCCGCCTACTTCTGCCGAGCAACATCAGCCCCCGGAGCCGCTCCCCGGCCCCGGCCCGCCCTGGGGGCAGCCCCAGGAGGAGCCTCCCGCAGCAGCATCCCAGGGCGGGCAACCTCCGACACGCCCTGGCAGTGAAACGGCCCGGCCGGCCGCACGCCCCAGTCTCCCCAAACGGCATCCAACCGCCAGCCTCGGTCCCCTCAGCCCAGGCCGGATTGGGCTAAGGGGGGGCCCGCAGGCCGGATCACACTGCGAGCCGGACTCCGGTCCCTTGCGGCGGCCCCTAAGCGAGGGGTGTTCAGGGAATCTATGGGTACTGCTCCCGCCCCCAGCACCGGCTCCGCAGCTCCCATGGGCTGGGTACAGCAGCCCATGGGAGCTGCGGACACGTATAGACATCCTCCCGTTTTGCAACTGGGTGCGGTTTCCGTCAGCAACTTGACCATCTGGGCTACTTGCTACCGCCTGGTCCATGGGGTTGCGAATCAGGAGGGATGGGGTTTGTGGTCAAAAACACTCACGACCTGCTTCCTCCTGGCTAATGTGACAAATTAATCTATTGGACAATTGAGGCATGCTGTTTCACTTTTTTGTGTGTGAATCCGTGAAAAGAGAGGTAAAGTTTGGGGGTATGGAGCATACCCCTGAGCCCAAGGTGATACCCGAGTGGCCCCTTTGATCGATCTGCTTCCTCCTGGCTAATGTGACAAATTAATCTATTGGATGATTGAGATGCGCTGTTTCACTTTTTTGTGTGTGAATACGTGAAAAGGGAGGTAAGGTTTGGGGGTACAGAGCATACCCCTGAGACCAAGGTGATACCCGAGTGGCCCCTTTTATTTTTTTCCCTTGGCTTCTTCCTTGCTTATTTCCAATGACTTGGCTGCCCATGCACCTGTCACTGGTCCAGGGATATGGTTGCGAATTAGGAGGGATGGGGTTTGTGGTCGAAAACACTCACGATCTGCTTCCTCCTGGCTAATGTGCCAAATTGATCTATTGGACAATTGAGGCACGCTGTTTCACTTTTTTGTGTGTGAATCCGTGAAAAGAGAGGTAAAGTTTGGGGGTACGGAGCATGCCCCTGAGCCCAAGGTGATGCCAGAGTGGCCCCTTTGATCGATCAGCTTCCTCCTGGCTAGCATGCCCCTGAGCCCAAGGTGATACCAGAATGGCCACTTTCACTTTTTTCACTGGCTTCCTCCTTGCTTATTTCCAATGACTTGGCTGCTCATGCACCTGTCACTGGTCCATGGGGTTGCGAATCAGGAGGGATGGAGTTTGTGGTTAAAAACACTCACGATCTGCTTCCTCCTGGCTAATGTGGTTTGTGGATATGGAGCATGCCCCTGAGCCCAAGGGGATACCAGAGTGTCCCCTTTGATCGATCTGCTTCCTTCTGGCTAATGTGCCAAATTGATCTATTCATCTATTGAGGCGTGCAGTTTCACTTTTTTGTGTGTGAATCCGTGAAAAGGGAGGTAAGGTTTGAGGGTATGGAGCATGCCCCTGAGCCCAAGGGGATACCAAAGTGTCCCCTTTGATCAATCTGCTTCCTCCTGGCTAGCATGCCCCTGAGCCCAAGGTGATACCAGAATGGCCACTTTCACTTTTTTCACTGGCTTCCTCCTTGCTTATTTCCAATGACTTGGCTGCTCATGCACCTGTCACTGGTCCATGGGGTTGCGAATCAGGAGGGATGGGGTTTGTGGTCAAAAACACTCACGACCTGCTTCCTCGTGGCTAATGTGACAAATTGATCTATTGGACCATTGCTATATCCTGAATAGTGGTGACTGGAAATGGGCGGGGCGGGGAGTGTAGCAGATGCCAATTTGAGGTGAATATTCTCTTGAGCAGATTCTACTGGGTTTATGGTGCTTTGTGCTATGGTCTGGAGCAAAGTGGCTGGTGAATAACCAAGAATCTGGTTAATAATTATTCTCTAAATTCAGCTTTTTTCTTTCTCTCTCTCTGAATTATCACTAATTCAAAATAGTAGTGTGCAAGTTGACTGGATAATGGTAATAGCATAATCTCTTGTTATAACATTGTGAACCTTACTACCTGATTTTTATATTAAACACTTACTATACATAATACAATAAATCCCTGATGTTAGAACCTGGCTATGCCGCTGCTATAGAGGGTTCATCACCCAGCAGCTGGGGACCACCATGTGGGCTCGGCAGGGCTGCTGGCCACGGGGCCAAAGGGTGTGGGTGGGATCTCAGGAGTCACGTCCCAGGGGTCTGCCCCACTCTCAAGCACTGCTCCAGCTCTGAGCTGTCTCCACTGCCTGGGACCTGTGGGGCTCCACCTGCCTCCCCAGGGAAAGAGCCACCTGGGACTGGTGCAGAGGCTGGGCCAGTCTCAGCCAGTCACAGGGGATGGCCAGAGGGGAAGGGGGGCTCAGCTGGGTCCTGCCAGGCATGTGGGTCCTGAGGGAGCCTGGCCTGGGTAGGCTCTGCTCCTGCTCCAGCCTGGCTGATTGCACCCTCAAGGGGCCGGAGTTATCCTGCCCCAGGACCAGCTCTGGCTGCGCTGCTGGCTCAGCCTGGCAGACAAAGTCACCTCCCATCAGGGCCAGCTATTGTGGCTGGGGGTTAAGGTGTGGGAGAGTAGGTCTCTAGTGGGTCTGGGGGGGTGGTGTTGTGCAGTGGGGGTTGGGGAGATCTGTGTGTGTTGGGGGGGGCTGTGCAGTGAGGGAGATCTGTGTGTGACAGGGTGCTGGGAAGTATGGGGGGGTCTGTGCGGGGCACTGTGCAGTTGGGGCAGTGGGGGGCACTGGGCAGTGAGGGAATCTGTCGGGGGACTCTGGGCGGGGAGGTGCAGGGCACTATGCAGTTGTGGGAGGACTGTGGGGGGTCTCCAGCTAGGGGGCACTGGGCAGTGAGAGGATCTATGGGAGGGTTCTGAGTGGGTGTGGGAGTGGTCTGTGGGAGGGCACTGGGCATGGGGGTTTGTGGGAGTCTCTGGGTGGTGTGGCACTGGACATAGGGAGTCAGAGGGGTGCTGGGCACGGGGTAGCATGATGCAGCATGGGACAGCCCCGAAGGGGAAGAAGCACAATGGGAGCGCAGGGTCGGGCTGGCCAGTGTGCATCTGGCAGCTTCCGGTTTGTAAACAGTGCCCTTGTACTGCTCTGGGTGGAACGGGGCTGTCCCTGCCGTGCCATGACCCATCTCATCTCCCATTGCCCCCAGCCAGCCCGTCGCTCTGAGGACTCTGCCCCCCTGCCCCATGTCCCCATTTCCCCCATGGGGGCTCACAAATATGTTTAGCTCCAGGCCCACAAAAGGTTAATCCAGCCCTTTTTGGGGTGCAGGCTCTGGGATGGAGTTGGGGTACAAGAGGGTTGCAGGCTATAGGGAGTTTGAGTGAGGGGTGCAGGCTCTGACCTGGGGCAGGGATTGGGGTACAGGAGGGGGTGCGGATATGTGGGCTCTGGGAGGGAGTTAGCAACTCAGCACGTTATATAAGAGAAATGAGCTGCAGTGATTTCATATAGGCACAGAAACTGATAGAAGACACTTTTACATATTCAAAATGTGAGAGGCAGAGTTTGAGGGAGAGAGTGTCTGTACAATATTTCACCACATTCAGTCTCCTGGCTGGAGCAGTAACATAGCCCTGCACAGGGCTGCCCAGAGGATTCAGCGTCCAGGAGTGGCCTCGGACAGCATTGGAGCCATGGCGCTGCAGCGCGCCAGGGCCTTTCCCAGACGCGGCGTGCTGAGACACAGGGGCTTGGGGGAAGACGGAGGTGGGGGCAACCTCCAATATACTCGTGGGGGCCCCTGTGGAAAATTGCCCCACTTGCCCCCGCCCCCCCCCCCCCGGGCAGCCCTGGCCCTGGCCATGCAACACTTGTATAGGATAGAGAGGAGCTGCGGTGATTAAGCTTTGACAGGCTAGGAATTGGAGGCCTGTGCCTTTAAGACCCCAGTCCCAGGAACCCGCCCTCTGCTCCGGGGCTGACATGCCGCGTCCCTGTGAGCAGAACGAAAACCTCCTCTGCCCCCCCCACCCCCAGATTAGCGAGCACAGCGGGTGCCTCATCCCATGGGGTCACTGTCCCGTGCTGTCCCCTAAACGGGGGTATTGTCCCTGCACAGGGTCTGGCAGCATGTCCCCCCCCCCCCCCCCCCCCCCCCCCCCCCCCCCCCCCCCCCCCC
>NC_048317.1:0-9938 GCF_013100865.1 Trachemys scripta elegans | reverse complement strand
AGCACAGCGGGTGCCTCATCCCATGGGGTCACTGTCCCGTGCTGTCCCCTAAACGGGGGTATTGTCCCTGCACAGGGTCTGGCAGCATCCCCCCCCCCCCTCCCCGGGCTTTACCCCGGCTCCCACCCCCCACCCCCAAGTTTTCCCCTTCAGCCCCTCTTCTGCCACTAGCTACAGTAGCTTGAGTCCCCCTGGCCAGTAAATTTCTGCCCCTGCTCAGACCCTGACAGCCCCTCGCTGCGATTTGCCCCCTTAAACCTTTTAAACCCCTCCAAAGAGGAGGCAGCAAATCCTAAACAGAAGTAAGGGCAGAGAGAGGGCAGTGGCTACAGCGAAGGTTACTGGGCATGCTCAGTACACCCAAAGTAGGGAAACGGGAGCAGGGTCTGTTTGCGTTGCTACAGGTTTTATAATAATAATGAAACTAATGTTTTTGAAAAGTCAATAAAAGAAATTAAACTATATTTGCAAGAAATTATGATACAGAATGGTCAATTCAAGCAATTAGAAGAGCAAAAAAGACAAACCCTGAGTCCTCACCTGCTAACTCTAATCCCAAACCCTAACTCCTGTTCCCCAGTACTCTAACCCAACTCCTCCCCCTAACCTTTGACCCTATCCCACACCACAACCCAACCTTAAACCCTGACCCCTCCCTTCACCCTAGACAACCCAATCCTGACCCCTGCACCCTAACCCTTCAACTAATCCTGATCCCCGACCATCACCCTATTATATCATAACCCCCACCCTGACCATAACCCTAACCCCTTAACTCTAACCCACCTTTGAACCCAAACTCTTACCCAACCTAATTCCTAAAGCTAATCCTAACCCTTGTGTTAAACACAACCCTCTAACCCTCAACCCGGCCTCCCAGAACCTAACCCTTCCCCTCCCCTAATCTAACTGTCCATCTCAACCCCTAACCCTTTCCAAACCTAATCCAGACCCTAAACCTAACTCCCCCTTACCCTCACCCTAATCCAACCCCAAAACCCTGACCCTGTAATCCCAACCCTAAACCCTCAAACCCCAATTTCCCACCTCCATGGGTGGCACCATCCTCTTTCCAGTGGCGGGAGGGCTGAGGTGGGCTAGACAGAAAATTGGGGGGCTGCACCCTCCCTTGCCACAAGGCCCCACCCATTTCTATGGCTCTGCTCCTCTTAAGTGCCAGCCCTGCCTCCTGCCCCGTCCCCCCTTGCCCCCCTCCTGGCCAGGTTGGCGGCTGGAGCAGGCCAGTGGGGGGTGACTGATGCGCTGGCTGTGCCGTAGTATGGGCAGCTGGGGTGCTCCCCTGTCTCCTTCTGCTGCTGCTCTTGGCCCTGGGGATGCGGCTGCCCCTTCGCTTCCCGCCGCCCTTCGACTGCTTGCAGCCCCCAAGAGCCACCTGGGTGGGGGAACCTGGCTCTCGCAGAGCCCTCAGGGAGCATCAACCACGGGCAGCAGGCCCAGGAGCCTGGGGCAGAGTGGGGCTGTTGGGTTGCTGTGGGGCACCCTGAAACCTCTGCCTGCTCTGGGCAGCGCATAGTTCAGTGAGGACTTCTGCACTGCTGCTGCTGGTGGCACTGTCATCAGAGTTGGGCGACCAGGGAGCTAGCCAGGTTGGCTAATGAAAAGTGTGTCTCTCCCATGGAGGAGCAGTGACACCCGGCGGCCAGTCAAGGTACTGCACAGAGTGTGGTGTTTTCCATGGAGCAGGAGTGACACCAGTTGGGGTAATGCACAGTGTGTTTCTGTTGCAGCGACAGTGACACCTGGTGGTCAGTCAGGCTAATGCACTGAGCACATTTCTTTGGAGCAGCAGTGACACCCAGTGGCCAGTCGGGATGATGCACAGACAGTGGTTCCCTTGGCGGAGCAGTGACACCCAGTGGCCAATTGGGGTAATGCATGGGGGGGGTCTCCCATGGAGGAGCAGTGGCACCCTGTGGCCAGTCAGGGTAATGCACAGAGTGTATCGCCCATGAAGCAGCAGTGACCCCCAGTGGCCAGTCGGGGTAATGCATGGGGGGGTGCCAATGGAGGAGCAGTGACACCTAGTGACCAATTGGGGTAATGCAAAGAGCATGTTTCCCATGGCGCAGCAGTGACACCTGGTGGCCAGTCAGGGTAACACAGAGAGTCTTGCATCTGAAGAAGGGAGGTTCTTACCCACGAAAGTTTATGCTCCCAATACTTATGTTAGTCTTAAAGGTCCCACAGGACCCTCTGTTACTTTTTACAGATTCAGACTAACACGGCTAGCCCTCTGATACAGAGAGTGTGTCACGGTGCAGCAGTGACACCCAGTGGGGCAATGCGGGGGGTGTCTCCCATGGAGGAGCAGTGACACCTAGTGGCCAATTGGGATAATGCACAGCGCATGTTTCCCATGGCACAGCAGTGACACCTGGTGGCCAGTCAGGGTAATATACAGAAGGTGTTTTCGTTTGAGCAGCAGTGACACCCAGTGGCAAGTCAGGGTTACACAGACAGTGTGTGTCTGCCTTGGAGCAGCAGTGACACCCGGTGGCCAGTCAGGGTAATGCAGAGAGTATGTCTCCCTTGGAGCAGCAGTGGCACCCAGTGGCCAGTCAGGGTAATGCAGAGAGTATGTCTCCCTTGGAGCAGCAGTGACATCCGGTGGCCAGTCAGGGTAATGCAGAGAGTATGTCTCCCTTGGAGCAGCAGTGACACCCGGTGGCCAGTCAGGGTAATGCAGAGAGTATGTCTCCCTTGGAGCAGCAGCCGTGGCACCCAGTGGCCAGTCAGGGTAATGCAGAGTTGCCAGCAGGTGTGGCATCAGTCTCTTGCTGTTTAGTGGGTGGGGAGTGAGGTGGGCTAGAGAAAAAAATTTGGGGAGCTCTTCATGACCTGGCTCCCCTCATGGTGGCCATGCCTCTGCTCCTTGTTAAAGGCCAGCTCATCTCCTCTCCCCCTGGCCAGGGTTTACAGCAATATAACCTTTATTAAAATAAAATAGTAAACAGGGATTTACTCCAAGTCCATCTAAATAATCTAAATCTGTCCAAATTTTAGTATTAAATCCAAAATCCTCTTAAATATCCCATCAGAAACCAAAAATCTAAAGCAAAATTTGAAACTGCAACCAATGTTTAATTTAAAACCCAAACATTAAGAAAAGCTGATTTTGTTTCTAAAAAACAAAAAATAACAAATGCCATAAAGTATCAAAAAAGAGTGCTACAGCAGGATGATAAAATAACAAAATAAATAAGCCCTACTATTAAAACCACCTATAAAGCAATTCAATAGTTGAATACTTGCCAAATCTGTATAAAAATATGCAGAACTATGTCAAAACCAGTATTGCATGTCAGACATTCCAATCCCGCAAACGTCAATTAAAAGCTCCACTTCAACTAAAAACCAAAACACAGTCAATCTTAAACAAACTTGCACATAAGTGAAATTAAACCTGTACCAGCTTTGGAACAAACTATGTAATTTTCTAATTCTAACTTTTTGTTTCACCCAGGAGGGAAAGTGTTTTGTAGCCCAGTAACCATGCTGTCACTACAGCATTTCTTTCACTAAATAAGGTTTTTACCAAATATAAATTGACCTTAAAATTGTCTAACAGAAATTCTAATTGTATATTTGCAATAATATCCCAAGTATGCAAGTACGTCCCCTCAGAACAGCACCACATTCCTCAACTGCTAACCCAAGTGCGTAAGTGATATTCTGCTAGAATCCCACATGATTTATGCGTTTGTGAACCCTGGGGCCTAAGCTGACGCAAGAAAAGTAAGTGAGAAAGCTCGGCGCTCTCTGACGTCACCTGCTGGAGAGCAGAGAGACTTGACTGAGCGACGTACTAACTAATTTAAATATCAACATTGTTCTCTGGCAGCAGGCTTCTGCTGGAAAGCAAAGGGAGTTGACTGAGCGCGGCAGTATCTTATATGCATATTAAAAGTCGGCAGTTTGGGGACATTGGGGTAAAATTTGAGTAAGTTTTGGGGTTGGGACCCATACTTTTAGTATAGCTTATTGGGAGCCTGCCTAGGCAGAGCCTTCTCCTGACTGGGTGTCTGGTCACGCTGACCTGGAAGCCTGTTGCCCGACATGGAGAAGGAGCGATGAGCACTTCAACTCCCCAGGAGGGGAGAGCTTTTACAAGACTGGGGCTATTTTAAAATTGTGTCTCTAGAAGGTTTTGATAAGAACAGATTTAAATTTTATTAGAGAATATTTAAAAAATAAATGATACAGAAAATTTGAAGCGTCAGTTATTGGTCATTGGGGGTAACATACAGAGTGCTGATCTTCTGTGTCTGAAATGAGCTATTGAGAGGTGTTATCGTGACGGCGGCTCTGGGTGACTGACCGCAGGACGGAAGAGTGTGGGAGAGCGGTTGAGGTGCGTGGCAGTGCCTGGATTGGAAGGCAGCGTGGGGCCGCTTAGTGCCCACTGGTGAGTGTGAGAAGGGGGGGTACCGGGGGGGGGGGGGGGCGCTCGCTGTCTGGTGACTTGAGAAGAGCTGCGGTGCCGACCTGTCCGGCGTTTTCTGTCACCTGATCTCCCATTGGGCCCAGTGAAGTGCCGCTTTCTAAAAGAGCTGATCTCCCATTGGGCCTAGTGAGGTGAAGTTTTTCTGAACGCTGATCTCCAATAGGGACCTCACTAAGTGACGTTTTCTGACAGAGCTAATCTCGTATTGGGCTGTCAGGTGACGCTTTCTGAAAGCAATGCTGGGCGGAGCCGTCAGGGCCTTGTGCAGTCAGAGCTCAGCGAACGCCCGCAAGAAGCAGGTCGAGGCCGAGCGGAGCTGATTCCGGCTGCCTGGGTGGAGGAACGGAGACCCCCAGCAGTGGGTGCTGTCATCCTGCCTGGCAAAAAGCCGCAGGAGGGTGTTCACAGGTCGCGCCCGCTTGCACGCGCTGGTGTTTTTGGCAGCCAGTGGGCTGTCGCTAGGTGATGTTTTCTGACCGAGCTGACAGCCAATGGGCTGTCACTGCCTGGGGGCGGAGAGCGCTGCTGCAGGTGCCCCGGCTTAGAAACATCTCGAAGCCCCGGGACCGTTTGGAGTTGTTGAAGGGAGGCGGGAAATCACCAGGCTGGAGCACGAGGATCCTGCGGGCAGCGAACCAGCCGCAGGCCCATGGCGCTGCCATGGGCGGTTGGACCGAACTCCCTGCTCCCAGTGTTTGTAGCTGCAGAATCCGTTTCTCTGTGTGTGAGCGAAGTCCCTGTAGCCGGACGGCCTGTACAAAGCAGGATTCCTGGGGGGTTGCACAGTGTGGGAGTGGGGAACTGGGCTCCAGAGTCTGGCGTAGAGGGGTTGGGTTCAGAGCTAGAGTTTTGGAGTTAGAGGATTGGGCTACAGTTTTGCTTAAGGGGTTTAGGAACCAGGTTATAGGGTAAGGGTGAGCAATTTTTGGTTCAAGTTGGGTTCCGGGTAGGGGGTGGTGTTTAAAATTTGGGATTGGGGTTTAGATTTTGGGGGGAGGGTTTGGCCAGCAGCAGCATAGAAGTACGGGTGGCAATGAGGTGCCAACCAATAGTGATTTATAAGTAGGGGTTTTTAGGTCCTTTTAGTATCAGTAGCACCCTAGAGAGGGGGTAGGATCATGTTTGCTACAGGGGACTAAAATGTTGGGAAAGGGGGTTGCAAGTTGACGCATCATTTTTAAGGCTAAGATTTTTATCATGTTATTTTTATTAAAAGTCATGGACAGGTCAGGGGCATTAAACAAAAATTGATGGAAGCCCTGACCTGTCCATACCCATATGCAAAGTACACAGCTGTGTAGGGCTCCAGGAAAATTGCATGCTGCTCCAGCCCCGGCTTTTCCCTGCCCCTGCTCTGCCCTGCCCCTTCCCTGCCCCAGCCCCAGCCCCACTCCTCTGAGCTCTGCAGCAGGGCCAGGCCTGCACTCACCAGTGGCGGGAAGTGCAGACCCGGCCCCAGCCGCAACGCCAGTGAGTGCCAAGGGGTGGTTCCCCCCTGCTTCCCAAGTCAGCCCCGCTTCCCCCACATGGAGGCCTGGGGCCCGCTCCCCCTGCCGTGGAGGTCTGGGGACAGCCCCCCCGTTCTCCCCATGCGGAGGCCTGGGGCCCCTCACCCCTCCTCACGGGGGGTGGCTGCGTAGGGCCCCAGAATAGCTAGGGACGGCCCTGCCTGTCCCTGACTTTTACTAAACATAACTGACAAAATGGGGAAGCAGGAGACATCTACCAACTGCTCCCGTGGCTCCTGGGCTCCCCCCATCACCTGTGGGTGCGGCTCCAGAGTCCTCTGGCTGCTGGGAGCTGCAGGGTCTGCCCGTGATGGCTGGAAGGTGTGGGGTCCCCCTGCTGACCATGGTGGCTGGGAGCTTCTGGGTTCCTAAGAACATAGAAATGGACTTCCTGGGTCAGACCAAATGTCCATCTAGCCCAGTATCCTGTCTACTGACAGTGGCCAATGCCAGGTGCCCCAAAGGGAATGAACAGAGCAGCTAATCATAAATCAGTGGTTCTCAAACTTCTGTACTGGTGACCCCTTTCACATAGCAAGCCTCTGAGTGCGACCCCCTTATAAATATATTTTAAAGTGTTTTTAATTTAACACCCATTATAAATGCTGGAGGCAAAGCAGGGTTTGGGGTGGAGGCTGACAGCTCACGACACACCATGTAATAACCTTGTGACCTCCTGAGGGGTCTCGACCCCCGGTTTGAGAACCCCTGTCATAAAGTGATCCATTCCCTGTCAGTCATTCCCAGCTTTTGGCAAACAGGCTAGGGACAGCATCCCTGCCCATCCTGGCTTATAGCTATTGATGGACTTATCCTCCATTTATTTATCGAGTTCTTTTTCCAATCCTGTTATAGTCTTGGCCTTCACAACATTCTGATGCCACATGTGGCAGCTGGGAGCTCTGACACCCGCCCGTGGTGGCTGGGAGCTACGGGGTCCATCTGCAATGGCATGAGGCTGCGGCTTTTCCCGCCACCCATGGTGACTGGGAACTCCAGGGTCTGCCTACAGTGGCTGGGAGCTGGGGGCTCCCTCGGTTGCCTGCAGCGGCTCAGGGCTGCCTGTGGCGTCTGGGAGCTCTGGGGTCTGCCTGCAGCAGCGGGGAGCTGCAGGGTCCATATGCAGTGGTGTGGGCCTGTGGGGGCTCCCCTGTCACCCATGGCTGCTGGGAGTTCCAGGGTCTTCCTGTAGGAGCTGTGGGGTTCCCCTGCTGTCTGCAGCAGCTGAAGCTGTGGGGCCCTGCCCCCGCCCACAGTGGTTGGGCGCTCCTGGGTCCCGCTGCCACATGTGGCAAATGGGAGCTCTGGGGTCCGCCTGTGATGGCTAGGAGGTATGGGGTCCATCTGCAATGGCATGGGGCTGCGGAACTCCAGAGTCTGCCCGCGGTGTCTGGGAGCTGCAGGGTTCCCCTGCTGTGGCAGCTGGGAGCTGCACTCTCCCCTCCCCCAGCATTTGGGGTCCCTCCGCCACATGCAGTGGCTGGAGCTACGGGGGGCATCTGCAATGGCATGGGTCTACTACGGGATCCTCCCGCCACCCGCGGCTGCTGGGAATTCCAGGGTCTTCCTGTTCCCCAGCTGCCTGCACCGGCTGAGGGATGCCTGTGGCAGCTGGGAGCTCCAGGGTCCCCCTGTCACACGTGGTGGCTGGGAGCTCTGGGGGGCCCCCAGTGCTCACAGTAGCTGGGAGATGTGGGTTCCATCTTTTGTGACATAGCCTGTGGGAGCTCCCCCATCACCCATGGCTGCTGGGGGCTGCAAGGGGCTCCTGTTGCCACCGGTGGCTGATAGCTACAGGGTCCCCACCGGCTGACAGTTCCGGTCTCACTGCCCCAGGGCTGAGGTGGAAAATTTCACTGAGATCTCTGGAAGTCATGAATTCTGTGATCTCTGTGACATAATCTTAGCCTTAATCATAGTTGACTCTCTCTTAATCTAGGTCTGCTCTAGCATGGATGAGACAGGGAAGAAGAAGCTGAGACCCCAGCACAGGTCTGAGCAGCGATGGCTCTTGGGTTATTTGCTGTGCTTGCAGAGGACTTGTCAGGCCAATGGAGCAGCCCAGCCAGATGAGGGGCTGGAAGAAGAGGACTTGAGCAGCCCAGACATCCAACTTGCCAGGAGCTGAGAAGCCCAAGAGTTCTGTCTGGCGATGGAGGAGGAGCAGCTGTGTATTTTGCTGAAATGATGTCTCTCTATCCAGTGTCTGAGTAGCAAGGTGCCTCCCTGAGAGCAGAGAGATGATTCTTGTTTGCATGGGCTGGGTCCTGGGGAGGTTAGAGCCTTGCATTTGGCTCTTAATGGGCTAGGAGCATCACCTTGCTCCCCAAGACTGAATGTGAAGGAGGAAAACCTGCCTGCAACTCGGGACGCTCTGTTATTTCTTGTCTGTCCTTCCAAGTCACTGGGTGTGAGTCACTGGACACAATATCGAGTACAGCCAAAGAAAACCATCTTCTGGTCCTTCAGAGGACCTGAGCATCCTGGCCAGGCATGGGATGGGATGGGGGTAGGGAGAGACCTGCAGGACTGTAGTCCCTTACCAGAGCTGATCACTTCAAGCACTGGCTAGGCTGGAGGGGACTAGGGAAGGGGGCTCCAGGAAGCAGAAGCCAGGTGACCTGATTGCCCATGTCTGTCCTCCACACGCCAGTGCTGGCCTATGTTCTCTTTTCAGTTCCTAATGACATTGGGAAGATGAGAGAATGGCCAACCTGGAGGAGAGACCAGGAGAAGGAGCAACCACCCTGAGCCCATTCAGAGGAATGGAAATCAGACAGCGAGCTGTGGAGTAGGTGCAAATGGAAATTTGCTTAAGCTAAGTATTGAAAGAGTGCTGCAAACACTCTTGTCTATGGAGAGAAACGTGTTATGTTAGCATGGGGTGGGTCCGTGAGAAAAAAGTCCTTTAATCTAACTGGGGCATGTGAAGGTTGGGGGAGCCCTGGCTTCCCATTCAGGGAGTTGTCATGGCCCAGGGAAGGGAAAGTATTAGTTTTCCTGAATTATGGTTCTCTTCCAGGAGGGCAAATTGCCTGTAATCAGAGATGCTCAGGCCTCGGCTCTCTGCCTTCCACATCACTGGGTGTGAATAATTGGTCATTGCACTCTGCTCCTTGTCTGTACTGCCTCTAGCTTCCTTCAGAGGATGTGAGCATTCTGGTTAGGAACAGACTTCTTTGGGATAAAGGCAAGGGGAAGGGACAACCACGGAGCTATCCCGCTGCTGGCCCTGTCACCTCCGGGCCCCTGTTTCCTGCACCATCCACCCAGCAGAACCTGCCCCCGCACCGCTTCGCTGGTGCTACATGCAGTGCGCAACGTGCTGCTCAGGGATGTACAAGCATGCGGTCTTCTGGCTGCTGAACCACCTGCTCCAAAGCCTGCCACGGGTCTCACCTTCCTTGGGTAGCAAGACTCTGGCCAGGGGGGTCGCGCAAACCTCCTCACATCCTGTGCCCAGAGCAGCCTACTAAGCACAGAAACTAAAGCTAACAAACCCCACCTGCCCCCGCCCGCCTCCAGCTGGAGCTGCAGCCCAGGGCCCAGCTGAGACAGGCAGTCAGTGACCCAAACAACTGGGGCCCCTGGTGTCTCAGGAGTGGGAAATGTGCCACCATCTTCTCTGTAGTACCATGGCACCATTACACCATAGTGACTTCCTGCAGGGCACAAAACTGGCTCAATGGGGTGGGCAAAGCTGGGCCGGGGCTATAGCATCACAAAGTGCTCTGTGTCCCAATTTCCTACTACTAGGAGTTACTGACACCTAGATTTTTTTTTTTTTTTTTTTTTTGCCTGTCCTGCCACATTTGCTACACCCACAATTTCCCATTCCTGGGTCTAGCGGTAGGGAGTTGTGACAGATGGGTTGGACCATGTCAGAGTTTTGACTTCTGTGAAATCTTTATTTTAAATTGGTGTCAAGTATCAGAGGGGTAGCCGTGTTAGTCTGAAACTGTAAA
>NC_048316.1:22707259-22813715 GCF_013100865.1 Trachemys scripta elegans | reverse complement strand
TTCTCCTCCTCCGTTACTTCTAACCGTTGTGTCCCCAGCTTGTAACTAAAATTGTTGTTAGTCATCCCTAAATGCATCACCTTACACTTTTCACTATTAAATTTCATCCTATTTCTGTTACTCCAATTCACAAGGTCATTCAAGTCTCTCTGCAGAATATCCCGATCCTCCTCCGAATTGGCAATACCTCCCAGCTTTGTGTCATCCGCAAACTTTATCAGCCCACTCCTACAATTGGTTCCGAGGTCAGTAATAAATAGATTAAATAAAATGGGTCCCAAAACCGAACCTTGAGGAACTCCACTGGTGACCTCCCTCCAACCTGATAGTTCACCCTTCAATATGACCCGCTGCAGTCTCCCCATTAACCAGTTCCTTATCCACCTCTGGATTTTCATATCGATCCCCATCTTTTCCAATTTAACCAATAATTGCTCGTGGGGTACAGTATTAAACGCTTTACTGAAATCAAGGTATATTAGGTCCACCGCATTTCCCTTATCTAATAAGTCTGTTACTTTCTCAAAGAAGGAGATCAGATTGGTTTGGCACAATCTGCCTTTGGTAAAACCATGTTGTAATTTGTTGCAATTGCCATTGACCTCAAGGTCCTCAACTACTTTCTCTTTCAGAATTTTCTCCAGGACCTTGCACACTACAGATGTTAAACTGACAGGCCTGTAGTTACCCAGGTCACTTTTTTTCCCTTTCTTGAAAATAGGAACCACATTAGCTATTCTCCAGTCCAACAGAACAACCCCCGAGTTTACAGATTCATTAAAAATTATCGCTAAGGGGCCTGCTATTTCTCGCGCCAATTCCTTCAATATTCTCGGATGAAGATCATCTGGTCCGCCCGACTTAGTCCCATTAAGGTGTTCAAGTTTGGTTTCTACCTCGGATACGGTAATCCCCCCTCCTGTATCCCCCTCTGTCACGCTGCTAATATTCCTAATCCCTTCATTGGCCTCATTGAACACCGATGCAAAATATTCGTTTAGATATTGTGCCATGCCTAGATTATCCTTAATCTCCTCTCCAGCTATAGTCTTCAGTGGTCCCACTTCTTCTTTCTTTGCTTTCTTCCTATTTATATGGCGGTAAAACCTCTTACTATTGCTTTTAATTCCCCTCGTAAGGTCCAACTCTACACGGCTTTTGTTCTTTCTCACTCAATCTCTACGTGCTCTGACCTCACTAAGGTAAGTTTCCTTACTGATCCCTCCCCTCTTCCACTCTTTGTACGCTTTCTGTTTTTTCCTAATCGCCCCTTTGAGACGGTCGCTCATCCAGCTCGGTCTAAATCTCTTGCTTACTAACCTTTTTCCCTTTTTCGGGACACAAGTCTCCGACAGCTCATGCAGCTTTAACTTCTCGCATCTGAAGAAGTGAGGTTCTTACCCACGAAAGCTTATGCTCCCAATACTTCTGTTAGTCTCTAAGGTGCCACAGGACCCTTTGTTGCTTTTTACAGATTCAGACTAACACGGCTACCCCTCTGATACTTGTCATAGAGAGACATGTCTTATGCAATCGTGCTTGAAAAGACATTAGGATGCTCTGCTAATGCTTTGGCAGGGATCAGTTAGTGAGAAATACAAAAAATGTGAAAATCCATTCCTGACTTGTGTCGGAGACGCCTTTCTGAAAAAAGTTTCCATTACTACCACTTGGATGGACTACGGGACATTTGGTTGAGATTGCTATGTGAGAAAGACGACATAATGGAAATACATTGCTGAACTGTGCTGGAGAGAAATTTATCAAGGAATCTGCATTTGAAAACCATTACAATATAGTGCTAAAGGGTTGGTAGTGATCGGTTTGTGAGCAAGAAGAGTAAAAATGAGAAACACATTCCTGATCAGTGTTAGGACCCATTTCTCATGGAATCATGCTTCAAAGGCACCTAGGCTGCTCTGCTAGTGGTTTAAAAGAGATCGCTGCATGAGAAATACAGTAAATGAGAATTATATATAGGGTACGTCTATCCTTACCTCCGGGTCCGGCGGTAAGCAATCGATCATCTGGGATCGATCCCGGAAGTGCTCGCCGATGACTCCGGTACTCCTGCTCGGCGAGAGGAGTACGCGGAGTCGACGGGGGAGCCAGCCTGCCACGTATGGACCCGCAGTAAGTTCGAACTAAGATAGTTTGACATCAGCTACGTTAATAATGTAGCTGAAGTTGCGTATCTTTGTTCGAAGTGGGGGGTTAGTGTGGCCCAGCCCATAGTGACAAAATCCTCAAGGAATACTGCTTCAAGAACGGTTACGATACTCGCATTTGACGGAGATTGGTAAGTGAGCAATACGAATATCAGCTATTTATTCCTACTCTTCGCTAGGCAGTAATTTCTCTATGACTCTTCCTCTGAAAGCCAGAAGGAATAGCTCCTGCCTCTTTGAAAGACCTCGGTTCGTGAGAAATACAAAAAAATGTGAAAATCCATTCCTGAGCTGTGCTAGAGATGCCTTTCTCAAAAATCTTCGTTTACTACCACTTGGATGGACTACGGGACATGAAGATGAAATAATGGAAATACAGAAAATGAGAATTATGTCCGTGATCTCAGCTATGGAGAAGTTTCTCATGGAATCCTGCTTCGAAAGCCATTGGGATGCATTTCTAAATGTTTGGAATCGATCACTTTCAAACCAGTAGCAGAGCATCCTAATGGCTTTTCAACAAAGATTCCATTGGGAAAGTTGTCCCTAGCACAGATCAGTAATGTAGGTCTCAGTTTCTGTATTCTCAGAAACGTTTATTAAGCATACAATAGTAAAGCAGCTAGCATATGCTCACATAAACACACACACACAGACTCATTGCACTGTTCCACCAGTCAATGTTATAGTTACCAGTCTGTAGCTTGGACGAATCTTTTGGCCAGTTAGATTGGTCATGAGTGGGAGAGCGGGGTCCTGTCAGTCGCGCTCCGATGCTCTGAAGTTGTGGCAACACGAACCCAAAGCCCCTCAGCTCTTGCCTATCTTTTATAGCAACAAATCCTCATGTAAGCTTATGAACTTTCCTATGTCATGCTTGAATCATTAATCACAAAGTAGTTGTTTCCGCAGTTTCGCTTTCATCATCAGCATTTTGTTTTCACAGCTATTCTCCGTTCCTTATCTTGTCTCTTGTTCTTGATGTAGGACGAATGCCTTTGTACTTTAGGGTTGTCAAGCTTGTACTCTCGTCCAGCCATCAGGGTCTCAGGATGATGGTGCTGGCATCTTGTTTCTTCATGCCCCCTTTTGTAATTTACTGCAACTCATCGCCCTGGGGTCCCACCAAGAGCCTTCAGTCCCAGATGCCCCAGAGTGAAGGGAAACCATGAGTGTGGGCAGGAGGAAAATTATTGTGTGGAGAGACACTGGAGCTCAGGTGTTAGCTATCCACCAATTCCTAGTGGATCCCAAATTCACTGATCCAGAGGCCCAAGTAATGGTGCAACCCTTTAAGGCCAACTCTTTTAACCTGCCTACAGCCAAGTTGCCTGTCCAGTAGAAGGGCTGGTCAGGAATATGGACTTTTGTGGTCCATGATGATTATCCCATTCCCATGCTGCTGGGAGAAGACTTAGTCAACCATGCGAGGCTAACGAAAAGGGTGGGGATGGTTTCCTGCAGCCACACTAAATGGGCCTCCACACCAAACACCATTCCTGAGCCTCCTACAAGAGCCCAGTCTGTGACTCCAGATACCACAGGCCCAGGGATCCAGCCAGAGGTGGTGGAAACAGACCCCAGACCAGAGTCTATGACTGCGGTTGTAGATCCAGTTCCTGGGTCCCAGCCAGAACCAGCCGAAGGATAGGAACTGGCGGAGCAGTCGGCATCACAGCCCGTGCTTGCAACCACACCAGAGTCAGGGAAGCCAGCACCAAAAGGCGCCACAGAGCCTGCACCTGCAGCAGCCGCTCAACCTGTGCAAGAGGCTCAACTGGAGCCTGAGATACCACCTAGTGCACCAGTGGAGAGCGGTTCACAGTCAACAGAGACACCCCCATCACCTGCATCACTTCCAGTGGGACCAAGCCCAAGTCCACAACCCAGCGAGGAGCTGATGTCTCCAGCATCAAGGGAGCTGTTCCAGGCAGAGCAGGAAGGAGATGAAAGCCTCAAGGGAGCTTGGACGGTGGCACAGAGTGACCCACCACCTCTCAGCTCTTCTAATAGGTCCCGGTTTGTTGTAGATGGAGGACTTTTATACAAGGACACCCTTTCTGGTGGGCACCAGGAGGACTGGCATCCTCAGAGACAGTTGGTAGTTCCAACTAAGTACTGGGTAAAGCTCTTGAGCTTAGCCCATGATCACCCTTGTGGCAATGCTGGGGTGAACAGGACCAAAGACCATTTGGGAAAGTCATTCACTGGGAGGGAATGGGCAAGGACGTTTCTACCTACGTGCAGTCTTGTGAGATGTGCCAAGGGTGGGGAAGCCCCAAGACCAGGGTCAAGGCCCCTCTCCAGCCACTCCCCATAATTGAGGTTCCATTTCAGCATGTAGCTGTGGATTTTCTAAGATTTTCTAAGAAGACACCCAGAGGAAAGCTGTACATACTGACTTTCATGGATTTTGCCACCCAATGGCCTAAGCAACACCAGGGCTAAAAGCTTGTGCCAGGTATTGGCCGACATTTTTGCCAGGGTAGGTTGGCCCTCCATCTTTACCGATTCGGGAACTAATTTCCTGGCAGGGACCATGAAACGTCTTTGGGAAGCTTATGGGGTGAACCACTTGGTTACCACCCCTTACCACTTCAAACGAATGACCTAGTGGAGAAGTTTAATGTGACTTTGGTGGCCATGATATGTAAATTCATGAATGAGCACTCCAATGATTGGGACCTAATGTTGCAGTTGTTGCTATTTGCCTACAGGGCTATACCACATCCCAGTTTGGGGTTGTCACCCTTTGAACTTGTTTATGAAGTTAGGGGGCCATTACAGGTGATGAAGCAGCAATGGGAGGGGGTTACATCTTCCCTAAGAACTAACATTTTGGACTTTGTAACCAACCTACAAAACACCCTCAAAGACTCTCTAACCCTTGCTCAAGAAAAGCTACAGGAGGCTCAGCAAGAGCAAAAGGCCCAGGCAAATAAACATACCAGAGAGCGTTCCTTCAAAGTAGGAGACCAACTCAAGGTCCTGAAAGCGCTCCCTGCCAATAAGACGGAAGCGACGTGGGATGGGCCATTTACGGTCCGAAAATGCCTGGGAGCTGTAATTACCTCATAGCGTTCCCAGACCCTACCCTAAAACCTAAAGTGTTCCATGTTAATTCTCTAAAGCCCTTTTATTCCCGCGAAATCAAGACTTTCCAGTTTACAGCTCAGGCGAGAGACAACGCTGAGTGGCCTGAAGGAGTCTACTATGAAGGGAAAAGCAATGGTGGCGTGGAAGAGGTGAGCCTTTCCATGACACTCGGGCATAAGCAGCGATAGCAGATCCAGCAGCTGTGTACCAGCTTTGAACCAATGTTTTCAGCCACCCCAGGAAGGACAGAACGGGCATACCACTCCATTGACACAGGTGATGCTCACCCAATTAGAGCCCAACCCTACTGGATGGCTCCTCAAGCCAAAACCGCAATAGAAAGGGAGATGAAGGACATGTTACAGATGGGTGTAATCCACCCCTCTGAGAGTGCCTGGGCCTCTCCAGTGGTTCTGGTTCCCAAACCAGATGGGGAAATCCACTTTTGTACAGACTACCATAAGCTAAATGCTGTAACTTGCCCAGAGAACTATCCAATGCCATGCACAGATGAGCCCAGTTTATCTCCACCTTAGATTTAACTAAGGGGTACTGGCAAGTGCCGTTAGATGACCCAGCCAAGGAAAGGTCAGCCTTCACCACACATGCCGGGCTGTACAAATTTTAATGTGCTCCCTTTCGGACTGCGAAATCCACCCGCTATCTTCCAGAGACTTGTAGATAACCTTCTGGCTGGATCTGGGGAATTTGCAGTCCCCTATCTTGACGATGTGGCCATATTCTCAGATCCATGGGCCGAAAACCTGGAATGCCTCCAAGCTGTCTTCCAGTGCGTAAGGGAGGCAAGACTAACAGTTATGGATAAAAAGTGTCAGATAGAGGGTGACATACCTTGGACACCAGGTGGGTCAAGGAACTATCAACCCCCTACAGGCTAAAGTAAATGCTATCCAACATTGGCCTGTCCCAAAGTCAAAGAAGCGGGTCCAATCCTTCTTAGGTTTGGCTGGATATTATAGGCAATTTGTAACACACTACAGCCAAACTGCCACCTCACTGACAGACATAACCAGGAAGAAAAAGCCAAATGTAGTTCAGTGGATTGAGGAGTGTCAAAAAGCCTTTAACCAGCTTAAGGCAGCCCTTATGGCTGACCCTGTACTAAGGGCCCCGGACTTTGACCAACCTTTCATCGTAACCACAGAGGGTGGTGTAAGAGCAGTTTTAATGCAGTAAGGACCAGATCAACAATTCAATCCTGTCGGGTTTCTCAGCAAAAAACTTTCTGAGAGGGAAAGCCACTGGTCAGTCTCAGAAAAGGAATGTTATGCCATTGTGTATGCTCTGGAGAAGCTACATCCATATATTTTGAGGACAGCGTTTCCACCTGCAGACTGATCATGCTGCACTGAAGTGGCTTCACACCATCAAAGAGACTAACAAGAAACTTTTTCGGTGGAGTTTAGCTCTTCAAGACTTTGATTTTGAAATACAACACATTTTAGGAGCCTCTAACAAAGTGGCTCCCAGGAGAGTTTCCCAGAATCAACTGGTAAAAACTGTCCATATATTCTAAATCATTGTAGTCCTTGAAATGTGGAAAATACTGTTTAGTCCTTCATGTAATTAGTAGTCAAATTAGAGGTGCGTGTATCTTATTAACTTTGTTTTCCTAAACCTCCGGGAAGAAATCACAGCCGGTGTGAACCTGACCTGGACCAGGCTGGCCAGCACCATCTGTGATTTGGGGGGGCATGTGGTAAATGAGAGAGGGTAGCACCCTTTTATGGACACTGAAGCCCGTCAGTTAGCTATAAAAATCCTTCTCAGTAGCTGTTCTCTATTTGATTTACCTGTAAAGGGTTAAGAAGTCTCACTGAAATGCTTAGGTAAGAGGAAGTGAGTTGGGCACCTGGCCAAAAGAGCTAATGGGAAGACTAGCAACTTTTAAAATTGAGAAAAAACTTCCCGTTTGTCTGTGTTGTTGTTGTTCCTTGGGCTGCAGAGACACAGAGAGCAGCAGGGTATACTGTAAAGCTTGGGCCAGGTATGAAAAATCATCATTATCATACCTGGAAATCAGTCATTTAGAACCACAGATATGTAAGTAGAACAGAAAATGTTTAGTTTAAACGCAATCAGGTTTATCTCTTTATTTTGAGCTTGTGGATTCCTCTGTGCTAAACACAGGTGTTTTTGTAATGTTTAAACTGGACCCCAAGAAAGCCATTCTCGGTGCTTAATCTTTGCAGTTGCTCTTTTAATATCTAGCAACAGCCTGATTTTCTTTCTTTCTTTCTTTCTTTCTTTCTTTCTTTCTTTCTTTCTTTCTTTCTTTCTTTCTTTCTTTCTTTCTTTCTTTCATAAAATTTACCTTTTTTAAGAACATGATTGGATTTCTGTGTCTTAAGAAGTCTGTGCACATGTTTTTCAGTTAGCTGGTGGCAACAGCTGATTTCTTTTTCTTTTCCTTCTCTCAGCTCTTCCCCAGAGTGGGGGTGAAAGAGCTTGGGGGTACTCCACAGGAAAGAATTCCCAAGTGTGCTTTCTTGGGTTTGGGTGGTGGCAACATTTACCAACCCAAGGCCAGGGGGATCTGTAACCTTGGGAGTTTAATACAAGCCTGGAGTGGCCAGTATTACTTTTTAGAGTCCTTGTGGACCCCCACCTTCTGCACTCGAAGTGGGGAATCAGCCTTGACAGCATCCCAGGTGTTTCCCATTAGCCTGGCTCCCCAGACCAGGAGAGACCGACCCAGGGCCGTATCCAAACCCCAGGGATACTAAAGCCCACAGTGACTGTACTGCAGCATAGGGCAAACTTCACAGGCCCCAGAGCCTTGGTACCTCCTCTCCCCCCAAGAGAAGGAGACTAACCAAAAATAATTCCCAGAAATGATGTAAACAGCCGAGTGACTTGCAAAAGCAAAGAAAATACAGGGGTTAGGTCATTGTCCACCTGTGCTTAGATCAGGGGCTGGAGCCAGGACTCCTGGGTTCTATCCCCAGCTGTGGGAGAGGAGTGGGCTCTAGTCAGGGGGGCTGGGAGCCAGGAATCCTGGGTTCTATCCCTATATTTGCTTCTTCCATGGCAAATCACTGGCCTCTTTTTGTGCCTCTCTCCCCATCCCCAAACTGGGGGCAAATGATGCTGTAGAAGTGCCAGGGATTATTGTGTTATCCTCACCCCAAAGGGAGAGTGGGGGGACGGACTTAATTCATAAAGTGCTTAAAGTTCCTAGCCTGACAGACAAGTTACTGAGCTCCATAAAGGAGTCGCGGGAAGATCTCAGGCCTGGGTGCTGCGGGGGTCAGACTAGATGAGCTGGCAGTGCTGGGGCGCTGCTGGGACAACGTGTGTGGTGGGGGGGGGGGGCTGAGAGCCACTGACCCGAACTGTAACCCCATCCTCTAACCAACCACTCCCAGCCAGGGGGTGCGGCACCGTTGGGTCCAGCACCTATGGGTGCTGCACACGCTGACAATCCCGTCGCACCCCCATGATGCTCCCAGGCTGTTGGGAAATCCCCGGTTCCAGGTGCTGCCCAGGCTGTTTCATTCCCAGCGTCTCAGGGCAGGGTGGGGATTCCAGACACAATTCCTGTGTGCAGAGCTCAGGCTAATGGTTAGTGAGAGGAAGTAAATAACCCTCCCAGATAGACCAGGGTTAAATGAAGGGAAAAGGCTTCTTGGAGCTCTGACCTTTAATGGCTCCCAGAAGGTTGTTCATGCTGTGTTTAACCCCAGTGCCTGGAAGTCCTGAGTGTGACTTGTCCTTGGCTACATACAGCTAAGTTGTGTCAGCACCAGTCTAGTTGCACCCATAGTCAGCAATGGCAATGGGTCATATCTCTAGTGGAAGTAGGTTGTTAGATGTATGGAGATATATCTATCTCATAGAGCTGGAAGAGACCTTGAAAGATCATTGAGTCCAGTCCCCTGTCTTCACTAGCAGGACCAAGTGCTGTCCCTGACAGTTTTTTTTTTTTTTTTGAGCCCCAGATGCCTAAATGGATCCCTTAAGGATTGAACTCACAACCCTGGGTTTAGCAGGCCAATGCTCAAACCACTGAGCTATCCTTCCCCTTTGGGCAGAGATGTTAACTCCCTCTGTCTCTGGCGTTGTGTTGGCGCCCCAGGGCGGGGGCAGAGTTTGGAGAACCCGGGATCTGTGCATTAATCAGGTCTTAGTTTGGATGTGAGCTCCCGTTGCAGAGCACAGAACAGTTGCTGCGTTTGTGCTGTTAGGATCTTCCGTAACTGCCAGATAAAGAGCTTCCGGATCCCAACAGGGTGGGGTGAGAAGAAGGGAAGGCACGTCATGCTTTTCCTTGCATGGACTTGAATCTTCCTTGTTCCCCATGAGGCTGCAGCTCAGACCCTGGGGAGCTCAGCAGCCCGTGTTGAGCTGGGTGAGGCTATGGGGTGAGTTTTGTTTGAAGTGGTTTAAGGCACATTGGTGCCCTTGTGTCACCTCAGTAACAGGCTTGGTTTGACCTAAACAGGGTTAGGCCTGTGCAGCCTGGCCCTGCGGGGTCATAGAACCATGGAAGATTAGGGTTGGAAGAGTCCTCAGAGGTTATCTAGTCCAACCACCTGCTTAAAGCAGGACCAACTCCAACTCCAACTAAATCATCCCAACAAGGGTTTTGTCAACCTGGGCCTTAAAAACCTCTAAGGAAGGAGATTCCACCAGCTCCCTTAGGTAACCCATTCCAGTGCTTCACCACACTCTTAATGAAATAGTTCTTCCTAATATCCAACCTAGATCTCCCCCACTGCAACTTGAAACCATTGCTCCTTGTTCTGTCATCTGCCAACAGAACAGCCAAACTCCCCTTTGGACCCCCCGCTTCTGGTAGTTGAAGGTTGCTATCAAATCCCCCCTCACTCTTCTACTAGTAAATTATTAAATACCTGGAGGGGTTCACATAAACTTTGATCACCTTTTTAAAGGGAAAACATTACCCACTTGCCAGCACACAGGCATACAGGGAGACTTACAAGTAAAAGAGAGCCATCTGCAGACGATTGTCCTGCTTAATGGGAGTCATCAAGATTCCAAACCACCATTAATGGCCCACATTTTGCATAATTACAATAGGCCCTCAGAGTTATATTTCATATTTCTAGTTTCAGATACATGAGTGGTACATTTATACAAATAGGATGACCACACTCAGTACATTATAAGCTTTGTAATGATACCTTACAAGAGACCTTTTGCATGAAGCATATTCCAGTTACATTATATTTAACTCATGAGCATATTTTCATAAAATCATCTAGAGTGCAACATCACACAATGGATTTGGCCTGATGTGAGGGGTTCTCTCCAGATGCTGTTTTTAAACCAGTCTCAGAAAATAGCTCATGAACAAGAGAAGTGGCTAATCAAACCTGAGAGTGACAAAGATGAACACTTGGGTTTCTGGAATGGCAAAGAACCCTTACCATGGGCTTGGGTGCCATGAGGGTTCTCTAAGAGACGGGAAGCATCACCAAGTTAAGGGCTCCAGAGAAACTGGCCAATATTTTCAAACTTTAGGATGCCTGAATTTCAGCCCTTAAGCCCACTTTGAAGCAACTAACTAAAAGTGACCTGATTTCCATAGGTACTGAGCACTCAAAACTCCTAGTGAAACCAACAGGAGCTGTGGGTGCTCAGCTCCTCTTCAAATCAGGCCACTTATAAGTTATTTAGGTGCCTAATTTAAGGCATCTAATTTTCAAAATGTAACCAAAGCCTATTTCATGCCGTTACAGGATGAGCTTTGCTAATAGCAGATATCACTGACTAAAAATCCAACCCAAATGGTGAATCAATGGGAATGATGTCATAAAAGGATGACATATCCCCTCTGGCTTGGGTAACAAATGAAGTAGCTGCCCACTGGTTCTCAGACAACCAATCAGAAAGTATCTTTTCTCTGTCTGCACTAAGGTTATAAAAGGCTGCAGGCTCAGACAGGGTCAGCATACTACTGTGGTGATTTCAAGAGGTGGCTTAGCAAAGACATAGTTTGTCAGGCCAGTCATAATCAGGCCAAGCCAGGAAGAAATCAAAGAAGGCAGAAGGAACAGAAGGAAAGAGAGTCAGGCAAGCCAAGTAAAGAAAGACACAGGCAAGTGGAGCCAAGCAAGGAAACATCCACTGAAGCCAAGCAAGTCAAGAAAAAAGCTAGGCAGGCCAATTCCTGAGTAAAGACTCAGGTAAACCAAGCAGAGAAAACAAAAGAAAGCCAAGAAAGTCAAGCCAAGTGTTGCTGGAACACTAGAAGTCTGCAACATGTCTGAGACTGAGTGAGCACTCTGGTGAGACCTCAGCCGCAAAAGACCCTAAGGCCAAGATCACCCGTTCTTCCTGGCCTGGGCTGCAGTTCTCTGTCAGTCGCATAGACAGATTGCTCCGCAAAGGACAATTTGCAGACCGTATTGGAGCTGGAGCCCCAGTATATATGGCCGCGGTGCTTCAATAAGTGACTCATGAGATTGTGGATATTGCTGGGGAAGTCGCTGCACACAGCAAGAAGCGTCGGATTTCCCCACGGCACTTCCAGCTGGCCATTCACAGCGACTCCGAGCTCAAAAAACTGCTGGGAGGTGTCACCATCTCTCAGGGCGGAGTCCTGCCCTTAAATTAGCCTGTGGTTTTACCTTCCAAGAAGAGGAATGGCAGGAGAGCCATCAAGAGAGGGATTGCCCCTGCTCCTGTCCCTGTTAAGTGAGAACAGAGCAAAGGGGAGACTGCCACCCCAGATCTGGGAGAAATGACATTCACTTGATTGCAAGGCTCTTTTCAAATGCATCAGTCTGGTCTAATAAAAGCAGTTAAAATGCCGGGTCTTCTTTTGTGAATTAATTTCCTCTTTTACTATCCTACAATTTTAAGGGATCATTCAGTTGGTCAGGTAGAAGCATTGATAATACGGTATAAAAGCCTAGAAAGATAGAACTCAATCATTTCATTAAGAAATTTACATCAGAAATTGTCTAAATGGTGTCAAGTATCAGAGGGGTAGCCGTGTTAGTCTGGATCTGTAAAAAGCGACAAAGAGTCCTGTGGCACCTTATAGACCAGTCCATACGGGACTCTTCGCACTGTCCCCCATGCCCAGGGCCAAGAAAGAAACAGAAGAAGCAGCTGTCTGAGAGGTTCCCCATCTCTAAGAATGGACGATCATGGGGAGCGCGACCTGTGTCTGGCCACTCGTTTGCCCCTGCTACGCAGGTGATACCATTGACTCCACCCTGTTCACAGGCTCTGTTGAGTCCAGTACCCGACCAGCTGCTGGCACCAGAGGGGCAGTGAGGCACCAGCAGAGTTGCGGTACCATCCATCCTGGAGGCGTTTGTTGTGGCAAGGGACTTGCTGGCATGTTCACTACCACCGTTGCCGGCAGTACAACAGTTGGTGCCAGCAGTGTGGTCAAGCAGAAGGGAGCATGATGCCCCGAGCTCCCATTTGGTACCGGCCCCTTGCTCTCTTATGTTGAAGCAGGCTTCACCATCTCGGCACTGATCCCTGGATTCTCAGCACCGTCCCTTGGAGCCGACGGGTACCACACACCCCTCGTCCCCACAAGATGACTCATCATCCAAGTTGGAGTTTGAATCTTGCACCCAGCCAAAGGACTGGTACCAGTACCCCACCAATCAGCCCTATGCAATGGTGGATCCCGGGATTGGGGTTCCTCCAATCGCCTAGCCCAGTGGGCAATGGCCCATGCAGATGTAATGGCCTTTTTGGAAACCCTGGGGTTTTCCTCCAGTGCCTGTACCCTCGTCTAGCTGCTCCTACTCAGTGGTGTCTGAGAGAAGGATTCCTCCGTCACACCAAACAGAAGCTGATCCTGACTACGATATTGAGCCAGAACCTGGAGCGACAGGATCCGGTTGGTGCAGAAGGAGAGGAGAAAGCTCCCATGCTGGTGCAGACTGCCTCTTCCACCCCAGAAGAGGCAGGGGTGGGTGTTTCACCTCCCCAGGACATTTCAAGGCTCACCAGGAGTTATGGAAGAAGGTGACCCCCGAACATAGGACTGGAAGTGAAAGTAGGTAAAAAATCCTCCAACAGCCTGGTCAACATCTGGGCTGCAGTGGCCCCGTCGAAGGTAGCTCTGCCTCTCAATGAGGCCATCCTGGGTCCAGTTAAAACCCTGTGGCAGATCCCTTCCTCACTGCCCCCCACGTCAAAGAAGGCAGATAGGAAGTACTATGTCTCCGCCAAAGGATAGGAGAACTTATACTCCCAACCCCCTCCCGGATCCTTGGTGGCCTTGGCAGCCAATGAGGGTTGTAAGGTGCAATGCCCAAGAAAAAAAGACTCAAAACAAGACCATTTTGGTAGGGAAATGAATTCTACCAATGGACTATAGCTCCACAGCTCCAGCCAACAGGCACAGCTGGGCAGATATGACTTTCACTCCATGTTGAAATTTAAAGACTCGCTTCCCCAAGAGTCCAGGCAGGAGATTGTTGCTGTGGTGGAAGGGAAGGCAGTGGCCAGGGCTTCCCCACAAGCCACCCTTGACACAGTGGATGTGGTGGCTGGGGCTATGGCATCAGCAGTGGCCACGCAAAGGGGCTCCTGGCTTCAGGCCTCTGGCCTACAGACAAAGGTCTAGCAGTCTGTTCAAGACCTTCTGTTTGAAAGGACTTCGCTCTTCTCAGAGCAAACGGAAGCCAAACTTCACAACCTGAAGGACTCCAGAGCCACCCTCAAGTCCTTGAATCTCCGTGCTTTGGTGCCTTCGAGGAAACATTTCAAGCCCCAACAGCCTGCCTGCTTCCCAGGCCCGCCACCTTGTCAGGACTTGTTCAAAAAGTAGAACAGAAGTTATAGGGGCAGACAGCCACCTCCATCTGCCTCAGCCTCACTGCCTGGCCCTCCCGGATATTCAGGGGGCTCCAAGCAGAACTTTTGACGGGGCACCCAAGGGAGGCCACCCTGTGTTAGGAGGCCATCAGTCCTGCCCCCCTTTTGTTTTTGGACCATCTCTCCTGCTTCAGCTCAGCAGGTCCCTTATCACCACAGACCATTGGGTGCTGAGTGCTGTGGAGGAGGATTATACGCTTCAGTTCGTTTCCACGCCTCCCTCCCAAACCCTATCCCTGTCCATCTTCAGGGACCCTTCTCATGAGCAACTTTTAGCCCAGGAGGTGCAAGCCCTTCTCCGGGTAGGAGCCATGGAGGAAGTGCCTCAGAAGGAAAGGGTTTTGCTCCCATTATTTCCTAATCCCTAAGGCCAAAAGGGCATCTCTGACCCACTGGGCCTGCTGATAAATGAGCAGAAGTCAACACTCCTCCCGGCTCAGAGGACAGAGTTTATCGGAGCGGTGCTCAATTCTACCCAGGCCAGAGTTTTCCTCCCAGAAGCCCACTTCCAGTCGGTGTCATCACAGGTCAAGGCGCACTCAGGGCATTGGGTCACATGGCCTCGTACATATACATGGTTCGTTATGCGAGGTTGCAACTCAGACCCCTTCAGGCTTGGCTGGCCTCAGTGTACCGGCCAAACAGCCAGCATTTGGACTCGGTGCTCACAGTGCTTGCCCATCTGAGGCACCTCAGGACACAAGGTCAGCGGTCCCAGCAGGAACTCTTGCTATGGATAAACGTCAGAGAGCTCAGGGCGGTCCGCCTAGCATGTCAGGTGTTCTTAACCCACGTCGCAAGCAAGGTGGTGCGAGTTCTTACAGACAACATGGCAGCCATGTTTTACATCAGCAGGCAGAGAGCAGCCCGTTCTTCTCCCCCCTGTGTTAGGAGGCCATTTGCTTGTGGGAGTTCTGTATAAAGCACTCGATCCACCTCAAAGCTTCTCACCTTTCAGGAGCCCAGAACGAGCTGGCAGATCAGCTCTTCTCACAGCGAATGGTCCCTATGCCCCGACATAACAAGGACCATTTTCCAGTGGTGGGTTACTCCCCTCCTAGATTTGTTCACAACCAGACAGAACAGGAAATGTCAGCAGTTCTGCTGTCTGCGTGACTGCGACCCGGGCTCACTCACAGATGCCTTCTTACTCCCTTGGAGAAAGCACCTGTTCTGCACCTTTCCCCCCATTCCTTTTGCGCACAAGGTCTTGCTGAAGGTCAAGAACAAAGGTTATTCTCATAGCCTCAGCCTGGCCACATCGGCAGTAGTTTGCCTTATTTCTAGACCTGTCAGTAGCAACTCCAATGCTCATCCCTCCCCTTCTGGGCCTGTTCTCACAAGATCACGGCCAAATGCTTCATCTGCCTGACAGCTCCATGGTTAAACCTGTAGAACTGGCCTGTTTGGAGCAGGTCTGCTAGGTCTTGCTAGGAAACCATTTACCGGAGCTACTTACCTCGCCAAGTGGAAGCGTTTCTCTGTTTGGTCTCCCCAGCAGGGCCTCACCGGGGTGCCAGAACCTCCCTATGAGTGGGGAGCCACCAGTGCTGAAATGGTGAATCTGCCTCTTCCCCTGATGCCCCCCCCCGCTCCACCTCTTCTCCTGAGGCTCCACCCCCTGCTCTCACCTGCTGCTAAAGTGGCAGGGCCACGGCCTCTTGGTCCCCCTGTTCCAGCACCCCTACCTCTCACCCACTGAGTCATCTCTCAGATGAAGCAGATACTCCAGAACAAGTCTGGAAACAGCCAGGTCTAGGAATTTCATCTGTTAAGGTACACCTAGCAGCCATCTCAGCATTCTACCTCCTGCTGGGTGGTCAATCAGTTTTTTCACATGAAATGTCCATTCAGTTCCTCAAGGGCTTTGAAAGGCTATACCTGCAAATCTGGGAACCCATCCCCCTGGGGGACTTAAACCTGGTCCTGTCAGAGCTCACAGGGCCTCCCTTTGAGCCATTGGCATTCTGCCCTCTGTTGTACCTTTCCTGGAAGGTCGCCTTTCTGGTAGCAGTTACCTCAGTCAGGAGTGTCTCGGAGATTAGAGCTCTTACGTCAAAACCCCCGTATAAAGTGTTCTTTAACTACAAGGTACTGCGTTGCCCCCCACCCCGTGTGTTGGCCAAATAGGGCACGTTTCCTCCCCGGAGCTTACCTAATTACACCAAGGAGGCACGGAGAGACAAGAAGACGGGTACCAGGTCCTTTATTTGTCAGTCAGCTGAGAGGGTGCTCCTCGACTCATGCCAGAAGAGACACACCTTACATGGCCGAACAGGCCCTTTTTATAACCAGTAACAAACAACTCAGTTCTCATCCTTTTTACGTCATTATGCTGACCTATAGATAACAGGTTACACAGAATACATATATTATTTTGGGGAAGGGGATACAAGAGACATCTGTTGCGGATACATTTGTCATTTTGAAGGGAGAACAAGGTACATCCCTTGACCCTTTGCACTAAATACCTTGGGGATATATGGGAAAACGGCTACAAACTAACTATTTCTCTCTGTTCCCTCCTTATCTCTATTATTTCTACTAATATGAGTGAAACTACAGCCATCTGCCAGAAACGCTGACCAATACATTTCTGCTTCAGCCTACTTCAGAGCATGTAAGCAGTTAGCATAGAAGTAGGTGAGAGTTCCCAAGATGGAGTCACTGTGGTTCACAGATAGGCCCAGAGCAAAAGAGCTTCATCGGCACTTTTGGCCTTCCACTCTCCCGAGTTACCTGGTAGCTATGCCTAGTGGATCCCAACACGTGTTCCTCTCTTTTCATATAAGGTGGATAGAAATCTGGCTAGATGGTCGGGCTCAACGGGTAGTGATCAATGGCTCCATGTCTAGTTGGCAGCCAGTATCAAGTGGAGTGCCCCAAGGGTCGGTCCTGGGGCCAGATTTGTTCAATATCTTCATTAATGATCTGAAGGATGGTGTGGACTGCACTATCAGCAAGTTTACAGATGACACTAAACTGGGAGGAGTGGTAGATACGCTGCAGGGTAGGGATAGGATACAGAGGGACCTAGACAAATTAGAGGATTGGGCCAAAAGAAACCTGATGAGGTGCAACAAGGACAAGTGCAGAGTCCTGCACTTAGGATGGAAGAATCCCATGCACTGCTACAGACTAGGGACCGAATGGCTAGGAAGCAGTTCTGCAGAAAAGGACCTAGGGGTTACAGTGGACGAGAAGCTGGATATGAGTCGACAGTGTGCCCTTGTTGCCAAGAAGGCTAACGGTATTTTGGGCTGTATAAGTAGGGGCATTGTCAGCAGATCGAAGGACGTGATCATTCCCCTCTATTCATCATTGGTGAGGCCTCATCTGGATTTCTGTGTCCAGTTTTGGGCCCCACACTACAAGAAGGACGTGGAAAAATTGGAGAGAGTCCAGCGGAGGGCAACAAAAATGATTAGGGGGCTGGAGCACATGACTTATGAGGAGAGGCTGAGGGAACTGGGATTGTTTAGTCTGCAGAAGAGAAGAATGAGGGGGGATTTGATAGCTGCTTTCAACTACCTGAAAGGGGGCTCCAAAGAGAATGGATCTAGACTGTTCTCAGTGATACCTGGTGACAAAACAAGGAGTAATGGTCTCAAATTGCAGTGGGGGAGGTTTAGGTTGGATATTAGGAAAAAATTTTTCACTAGGAGGGTGGTGAAGCACTGGAATGGGTTACCTAGGGAGGTGGTGGAATTCCTTAGAGGTTTTTAAGGTCAGGCTTGACAAAGCCCTGGCTGGGATGATTTAGTTGGGGATTGGTCCTGCTTTGAGCAGGGGGTTGGACTAGATGACCTCCTGAGGTCCCTTCCAACCCTGAGATTCTATGATATTCTATGACCGTACAACATAAACACTAACCCAGGAAACTATCCTTGCAACAAAGCCCGATGGCAACTCTGGCCACATATTTATTCAAGTTGCATCCGACGAAAGTGGGTATTCACCCACGAAAGCTTATGCTCCAATACATCTGTTAGTCTTAAAGTTGCCACAGGACTCTCTATATCTACTCAAGTGACACCATCATAGGACCTAAGCACATCAGCCAAGCCATCAGGGGCTCGTTCACCTGCACATCTACCAACGGGATATATGCCATCATGTGCCAGCAATGCCCCTCTGCCATATACATTGGCCAAACCAGACAGTCTCTAGGCAAAAGAATAAATGGACACAAATCTGACATCAGGAATCATAACATTCAAAAACCAGTGGGAGAACACTTCAGTCTCTCTAACCACTCAGTGACAGAGTTGAAGGTGGCAATTTTGCAACAAAAAAACTTCAAAAACAGACTCCAAAGAGAGACTGCTGAACTTGAATTAATATGCAAATTAGATACAATTAACTTAGGTTTGAACAGAGACTGGAAATGGTTGGATCATTACATTAATTGAATCTATTTCCCCATGTTAAGTATCCTCACACCTTCTATGGGTCATCTCGATTATCACTTCAAAGTCGTTTTTTTTCTCCTGCTGATGATAGCTCATCTCAATTGATTGGCCTCTTACAGTTGGTATGGCTAATTCCACCTTTTCATGGTCTCTGGATGCAAGGCCGGCTCTAGGCACCAGCAAAACAAGCAGTTGCTTGGGCCGGCAGATTTGCAAGGGGCGCAAGAATCCAGCATGGGAGCTGAGAACCAACAGGGGGCCCTGGGAGCTGTAGTTGCTTGGTTAGCTCCCTGCCTATAGAGCCAGCCCTGGAGCAGGGAAAGAACTACATTTCCCAGCATTCCCTTGGCCACTAGCAACAGGAAAGGGTGGGGGAAGGAGTATGAAACTGAAATCTGCAGCTTGCTGTGAATGGTAGAAACAGAGGCAGCTCTAGGTTTTTTGCTGCCTCCCCCCACCCCGTATTGCCCCAGCTCTGGACTCTCCCCCGCCCACACCCCCTGCTGCCCCAGCTCTGGCCCCGACCTGCACTCCCCTGCTCCCCCAGCCCTGGGCTCGCCCCCCACCCGCATCTCCTGCCACCCCAGCCCTGGGCTCTTCCCCCCCCCGCACCCCTTGCCGCCCCAGCTCTGCTCCCCACCCACACCTCCTGCCACTCCAGCCCTGGGCTCTCCCCCAAAGAAGGAATTGGGGGGACTAAATGGACGGTGCACCTCTCTATCTGAAGCCTAGCAAGGGAGGTATGTGGATCTCACTAGAATTTAAAATGAAAAGTAAGGGAGGGGAGGCTCTGGGCCTGGGCAGCTTTAGATACAGTACCAGGCACTTAGGAGGATTTCCACTTCTGAGCCATGGAAGCAGAAATTGACTTTTCCTCTCCAGATATAGCTAATATTCAGAAAGGGAATCTAGCACCTGCCTTCCAGATTTAAACACCCTCAAAATTCAGGAGTGCTCAAGCTCAATTTGCGCAGCTGTTACTTCATTTCCCCCAAATCAAATATACCGATCCACTGTAACTTGCTGTAGAAAAAGTAGAATAAATTGAGCAAGAAATGCTTCCCAGTGGTTATTAGGACTGGAGTTGCTATTTTCAACAGCCATTGCTTTTTTTTTTAAGTTTTAGTTTTATTTGTTTAAAAGAAAGACCGTGATAGTGCATTCCCCATAGAAACAAAGAATGGAACAAAAGAATAATAAAGGCACCTCAACTTTTCCTCATTTATGTAGGACAGTCTTATAATATGCAGCCAAATATCCTCCAGTCACACAAGCTGAAAATTGTTCCACTTTACTGCAGTTCTGTAACCATATGGGAACCAATCCTGTCTGTGTTCTGTGCACATCCAAAATTCCTGCTGAATGACCTGCCCTGGGAGCGAGTTACCAGTGACCCAGGGCTGGGGCGGCAGGAGGGTGCAGTTGGGGGGGGGGAAAAGAGCTCAGGGCTGGGGTGGGGGGCAGCCAAAATTTTTTTTTGCTTGTGGCAGCAAAAAACCTAGAGCCGGCCCTGTCTGTATGTATAAATATCTTCTTTCTGTGTGTTCCATTCTATGCATCCGATGAAGTGGGCTGTAGCCCATGAAAGCTTATGTTCAAATAAATGTGTTTGTCTCTAAGGTGCCACAAGTACTCCTGTTCTTTTTGCGGATACAGACTAACACGGCTGCTCCTCTGAAACCTGTCAATAAATTCTAGAAAATGCTCTCTGACGGTCACCATTGCAGGGACATTTTCACTAGATTCTGTTGTTGTTACAACATGCACCATTAAAGTCATTTGATCCATATGGCTGATGTCAGGTGTGCAGTCCAGAATAACAGAGTAATGTCTTGCTGACTTCAGATCTGCCACAAACTTCTGTTTGACTTTTGTTGCCAGTAACAGTATGATGTCATTTTGAATTGTTTTTCCGAAGTCGTGGGGTGTGTCCATTTCTTGGGTGGTGACTCGTCTTAGATGCTCCTGGAGTACAGCATCAACCTCAGCCATCAGCTCCGCAATTTTAAGGAAGTTTCCATTGTTTGGCACATGCAGCTGATCTGAAGTGCCACACAGTGCTAGGTTTTGGGTAGCAAGCATTCTCACAATGGCAATGAGCCTTTTCAGAACATTTTGCCAGTGAAGAGACTCTGATGCAATCTTCTCGATGGATTCACGAAGGGGAAGTTGTGCCTGACTAATCTAATTGCCTTCTATGATGAGATAACTGGCTCTGTGGATGAGGGAAAAGCAGTGGATGTGTTATTCCTTGACTTTAGCAAAGCTTTTGATACGGTCTCCCACAGTATACTTGCCGCCAAGTTAAAGTATGGGCTGGATGAATGGACTGTAAGGTGGATAGAAAACTGGCTAGATCGTCGGGCTCAACGGGTAGTGATCAATGGCTCCATGTCTAGTTGGCAGCCGGTTTCAAGCGGAGTGCCCCAAGGGTCGGACCTGGGGCTGGTTTTGTTTAATATCTTTATTAATGATCTGGAGGATGGTGTGGACTGCACTCTCAGCAAGTTTGCAGATGACACTAAACTAGGGGGCGTGGTAGATACACTAGAGGGTAGGGATCGGATACAGAGGGACATAGACAAATTAGAGGATTGGGCCAAAAAAAACCTGATGAGGTTCAACAAGGACAAGTGCAGAGTCCTACACTTAGGACGGAAGAATCCCATGCACTGCTACAGACTAGGGACCGAATGGCTAGGTAGCAGTTCTGCAGAAAAGGACCTAGGGGTCACAGTGGACGAGAAGCTGGATATGAGTAAACAGTGTGCTCTTGTTGCCAAGAAGGCTAATGGCATTTTGGGCTGTACAAGTAGGGGCATTGCTAGCAGATCGAGGAACGTGATCGTTCCCCTTTATTCGACATTGGTGAGGCCTCATCTGGAATACTGTGTCCAGTTTTGGGCCCCACACTACAAGAAGGATGTGGAAAAATTGGAAAGAGTCCAACGGAGGGCAACTAAAATGATTAGGGGTCTGGAGCACATGACTTATGAGGAGAGGCTGAGGGAATTGGGATTGTTTAGTCTCCAGAAGAGAAGAATGAGGGGGGATTTGATAGCAGCCTTCAACTACCTGAAGGGGGGGTTCCAAAGAGGATGGAGCTCGGCTGTTCTCAGTGGTGGCAGATGACAGAACAAGGAGCAATGGTCTCAAGTTGCAGTGGGGGAGGTCCAGGTTGGATATTAGGAAACACTATTTCACTAGGAGGGTGGTGAAGCACTGGAATCCTTTACCTAGGGAGGTGGTGGAGTCTCCTTCCTTGGAGGTTTTTAAGGCCCGGCTTGACAAATCCCTGGCTGGGATGATTTAGTTGGGAATTGGTCCTGCTTTGAGCAGGAGGTTGGACTAGATGACCTCTTGAGGTCCCTTCCAACCCTGATATTCTATGATTCTATGATTCTCTTGATGCTGATCATCTATGGTGGTCTTTAACCTTAGTCTCATCTTAAACTCTTTCCACCTATGGAATGCTCTCTGGTGATTTGCTGCCTTCTCATGGCATGCCAGATTTCTAGCCACATTTTTCCAGTTCTTTGTTCCTGTAGAACCCAATGTGGCTGGAACATTAGACTGGAAGTGTTTGCAACAAAAACAGTATGCAGCATTCTAGGTTTTTGAGTACATAAGCCATGGCCTGTTCACTTTGTCACCATTGGGGATTTCACACCAGTAATGTGTTGGATGGAAGCTACTATTTTCATTGTCTTTGAGGAACATGAAGTTTTTCACTTGCTGTGGCCCATGCACTACAAGGAAGTCCCTCAGGCTACTGCTCAAGTGGGTCCACAGTCCTGGATCATCTAGATTTAAGGAACTAAACTCATCAGCAGCTGTTTCTTGCACCTCCACCACACTCTTCTCTGATCTACACTTTTCTTCAGGAATGTGCCTGGTTACACCCATTTGAGATGGAGATATGGATGCTGCAGTAGCTGCCAGGTCACCTGCACTCTAACTGGAAGATCAGGCATCTCCTCACCACTCACATCCTCACTGGGGCCGGAAGGCTCAGCGTGAACATTTGTGTCTGTGTATCTCAGGAGAGCTCCTTCCTGCTTAGATAGAAAAGCTTCTTTTGCTTTCTTTCTTTTTCTGAATGCTGCCCCAGAGGGGCATTTTCTTCTTTCACTCATGACTGCTGTTCTGTGCCAGCTAGAGTGGCTCTCAACACTCAATTGAAGGGAACAAATAAGCAGACTGGTAGCAGAGTCTGAGAGAGGAAAGATCTCAGCGTCTTAAGGGCCTAACTGGCTCCTACTACTTCAGTTGACTGCCTGTTCTCCTCAAGTGGGTTCAGGGAAGCATCAGGAAACAGGAAGCTCCCTGAGAAGCTGGTGTGAATTCTGTCCAGGCTCCTGGGGGTGCTGGAGAGATACATAAGAGGCTCCTCCTCCTCTCTCTCCCTGCAGCTCCTGCTGCTTTCTGTTATTCCCTCTCACCTTTTCACCTGCCTGCCTGTTATGTCTCTTGTGTCCTCCTTCTCCAGCACAGCACTCCACCATCTCTGTGCATCTTGAGCAGAGAGAATACATAGGCACCCGCAGCAGACACAATTTTCTACACTCTGGGTCCTAGTAGTGCCCCCCCACTGTCTGGCACCTTAGGCGGCCACCTTGGTTCGCCTCATGGTAAGGCCAGCCCTGTCCTGTGGGCATGGAGAACCTAACTCCCATTGAGGTCAGCCAGGGAGGCTGGATGTGCACACTACAGGAAATAGATTGTCAGGGCAGCAGAATCCACTGAAAAACCGCGTATTGCGAATTGCAACGCAGGCTCTCACTGGGTGGCTCTTTGTCCTGCCTCTGTTGGCTAGAGCGTGAGCAGAGCTTTATGAGACAGCTGCTGCGGCTGTAGCCAGTCATTGAAGCGAGTTTCCCATCGTCTCTCTTCTGGCTGTGGATGCTCGACTGCAGCAGCTCCGCAGAGATCCCAGCCTCGCTCTTTAATGCCCATTCTCCCCGTGCTCTTCATGGACCATTGAGTAGCCTCATGACAACATCCCAGTTGTGAACACAGGCACCAGCAACCGATTCCCCAAGCCAAAGTCCCCTTGGCAATCCAGGGAGCCTTAGCCTGGGTTGTCTGGAGTGCAGGGTTTGGCCCCTGGTGACTGCAGACACTGCACCTGATGCACTGCCGCATGGTGACTCCTGTGACCCCTCTAGCCCATCAGCATTTGGCTCTCCCACATTCTGCTGAGCGGCTGAGATCTGGGGGAACAGAAACCCTTTGTTAGAGACGGAAAATCTCCTCCCAGGAACACTCTGTCAGTGGCTGCCAGAGGCCTTCCCTGTGAAACCCCAAATGCGCAGCCCCTCGGGTTCCCACTGCGGAGATCTCTGCTCTTTCACTGGTCACCTGTGGCTGCAGTCTCTGACGGGGGAATGTGGAGGGGTTTTTGCCAATGATCCCTTCTACAGCGCCCATAATGGGAGCGGGTTTGGCCTTGTGATGTGAGGCCCGGGTCTGAGAATCCAGGCTCCTGGGTTCTGTGACTCTGGAAGGGGACGTGGTCTAGTGGGTGGAGCTGGAGTGGTTGACAATGAGTGAGCGGAGCTTGTGCTGGTTCAATCCCCTCCAATTCCTGTGGTGTCTACATGTGGCCATGACTTTACTTACCTATCAGTGTAGGTTGTTCAGACTATTCTTGGACACATTCTTACATCTGCTGCTGGCCATCCCTGAGATGTAGGTCCTTCATCCACACAAGGACATGGCATATCACGGTCGATCCAGCAGCTCCCATCCAGTCTTCACCTCCTAATGGACGGCGAGTCTGAGCCTGACCAGAGAAAGACAGGGTGGTGTTCTTTAGGGGAATCTGCTGGAGCTCCTGTATCCCCTGTTCCACCTCACTCCCCCGCACGCTAAGAGTTTTCCAAAGATACCACTAATCTCAGATAAACAAAGCAGCCAAGATGAGGTCAGTGTAGGTGGATTTACTGAGCAGACTGGTTCTAAGGGCAGGTCTTCACTACGGGGGGGGGGGGGTGTCGATTTAAGATACGCAAATTCAGCTACGCAAATAGCGTAGCTGAATTTGATGTATCGCAGCCGACTTACCCCACTGTAGGGATGGCGGCAAAATCGACCTCTGCGGCTTCCCATCGACGGCCCTTACTCCCACCTTCGCTGGGCGTAAGAGCGTTGATTCGGGGATCAATTGTCGCGTCCCAACGGGACGCGATAAATCGATCCCCAAGAGGTTGATTTCTACCTGTCGATTCAGGCGGCTAGTGTAGACCTAGCCTTAGGGAAGAACAGATTTCTTCCCTGCTCTAGGGAGATTCCCACAGGAAAAGCCTCTGATGGCGGGGATGGGGCAATGGAAGCCCCCAGCCCCTTGAATGGCAGGAAACCAGGACTCGGGGAGATAAGGGGTGTCTCTGTCCTGCTGCAGGGAGCAGACCTGGAGAGCAGAAAGGGCACTAGTGGCATTGTAGGAAAGACAGTGACTTCTACCTATGAAGGTGGCTGAAGCTTCTTGCAGGCATTAGAGTCCAGGATCCTTACACCTCCTTTGGGGATCCTTTTCCTAGGAATAAAATCAGGACACCACACAGAGAATGACATCTGAATCCCAGGTCTGGGATCCAGGGAAAAGGGATGATCTCAGCCAGGCTATGTACCAGGAACCTGATTTTTGTCCCAAGAGCCACAGTTATCCAGATGAGGTTTTCTTCCCCATTTGCTTTCAGGTTATTTACTCACAGTATTCATTTGTTTGCTTTGCCGTGTTTCCACTCTCTGCATCTGATCATCGGTGTAAGTAACATTCTTTCAGCTTTTGCTTCTGTTTCCTCTTATTACAGGGTAGCATCTGCTTAGCACCTGAAAAAAATCAATTAATAACAAAATCCTGATTCTACATTGAAGAGGAAAGTTTCTGAGAATTTGGCTGCAGAACTTTAGTGTCTGCATATTTCATTCACTATTCTTTATTCGGTGCAGGTCTGACACAATCGGCTCACCCAAGAATGCCCACATGAAGCACAGGGTGCCCTTAGAATACCTGTTAAAAGAGAGGAAGAGAGTAGATTAAAAGCAGGGAAAAAAATCCAAAAAATCCAATGCATCAGCACTTCTCGGCATCATTGAAGCACCAGTCCTGGGCGCAATACAGGTTAACAATGCCCATGGTTCTTTCACACCAGAACCACATCCGACCAGAAAAAGCCCTTCAGCCAATTACTTCCTTACACTCTGAAGGGGTGAAATTCAGCCCTGTGCAGACAGCCAGGGCAAGGTCTGCGCATCACAGTGGGTTTAAGTGGCACTTCACTGCACCAGAGCTGTGAGACTTCGGTGGCATAGTTTTCCTCCTGGATTGGAACAGCCAGTGGGAATCCTGTGAGGTACAGAGCAGAGAGACGTTTGGGCCACAACATTCACCTCAGAGGCTGAGCTTCTGCAGACTTTTGGGATGTTCCCATCTGAGGAGGAGGATTTTGGCCAGCCCTAGTTCAGAGCTTTCAGTCACCTCAACCGGTGATTCTCTGGCACAATTGATCTAATGTAGCTGAACTTTTCAGGTCTTGCCCCCACCTCCGACACCCCTTGTACCTCACCATTGCCCTCTAACAGCCCCTGTCCCTTCTCTTGATCCCTGCCAAGCCCAAATACACAGCCTAGCTCACGCTCCTCCTCTCCTAGCCCTTCTCCTTACACGATCTTGCCCTACCTCTGACAAACTGATCGCTGTGCCCTTCCCCAGCTCCTGGAGGAATCATGGCTCCTCGGGACAATCTGGCAATGGGTGGCTTCTACCTCCGGGTGGGGTGTGTGGTTTTCCATCTATGCATCACTGATAGCCAGTACTTCTCGATTTCACAGGATGAGGTTATGGCTCCCCAAGCCGGGCCAGCTGCAGGCTGCATTGCTGTAGGCGACATGGACAGATCCCAGAACCTGGAAGGCAGAGGGGGGAGGAAACCCCTGCTCATTTCCCTTTCAGAGCCCCCTTCAAAGATGGGCCAAGACGGGAGGAGAGGATGAAGGGCAGAAAGTGAAGCTGCCCCTGTGGAGAGGGCACTCCTGTGGAACCCACTCCAGTTCCCAGCTCTCCCCCACATTGCTAGGTGTGACCTTGGAGAGGTCACTTCATCACCTTCATTCTCTGTCTGTAAAATGGTGGTACTAGTCTCCCCCCCCCCACAAGGAGGAGAAGGGAGGAGAGTCCCATTCTCTGTGAGGGGCTCGGACACTCTGGGCCTGGATTGTGCAGAGTGAGGGAAGACACCCAGAGTTTGCTCCCTAGACCCAGAGGAGGAGGATGGGATCAGAAGGTCAGCCAAGGGGGATGGGTCAGGAACTGCTGCAACAGACGGGACTTAGGGATTCAGTCAGTGCCAGGGACTTTGTACCTCCCTTCAGCAAATGGCTTCCCTCTTGTCATCAGCAGACCGGACACTATCTGAACTCCTTCCTAGTGTCCTCAAGGGGCTCCCTTCGTTCTTCTTGACGGTGACTCAGGTCAATAGCTGGGAAGTTCAGAGAGGCCATTCGTAGAGAGGCATGAAATCAGTGGGAAAGCTACATTTAGCAAAAGAAAGGTGTCATTGGCCTTTGCAAATTCGGAACTGATCTGGCCTCTCAATCGACGGTACACGTTCACAAGGGGATGAAGCGCGCTATCGTGGTCAGGTGATCTATGAGAGTCAGTTCCATCCTGTGGCCATTTGAATCAGTGAAATTCCTGGCAATGGTTGCCCATGGCCCGGGCAGGGTCTCCAGAGGCCTGAGATGCCAAGAAGTTTGGTGCGTGGTGCCTTGGTGAAAGCACAGAAGTCACGTCAGTCAAGCTAAGTCTGAATTTCAGCCCACATCTGGCACCACCAAATGAAACAGGCCCTGGTGGTCATAGTAGATGCTTCTACTTCCATGATGAATGCTGAGCCTCCGAATAGGTGCCGTGGGGAAGGCAATTCTGAGCTGTTTGCGGGCTTGTTGGAACTTGGGTGACCAAACGAATGTGGCTGTTATGTGGAGGAGAGCTCTCGTGGGGGTTACTGGCTCTGAGAACCCTGGGTGGAAGCAGCAGTAAAGCGGGTGAAGTCTAGGCAGTGCTGCTCTTCTTGAAGACTTCAAACTTCGTCCCATCTATGAATGGCTTCCACTTTATTTGGATCAATCGTAACACCTTCTGGGGAGAGGATTTACCCCAAAACCTCTGAGGAGAGTTGGCTGGAGGTACGCTTTTCCAATTCTGTGTTGAGACCATGCTGCCGAAACCTCTCCAGGTTCGGGTGTGGTGCGCGTGCTGCTCTGGGTTCTCCAGAAAGAGAAGTCTGTCACCTGAATAGATGACACTGTGTGGATCCACTATGTCCCCAAATACATCACTGATGACGTGTTGCAAGGCCAGGGGACCGTTAGTTCACTCCAATGGCCGATCAGACAGTTAAAATGTCCATAGTGTGCTTTGAAATCTGGTTTCCATTTGTCCCCTGGCCAAATGAGCGTTAGATTGGAAATCCTCGCAGATGAAGTTTGATGAACAACTTTGCAGTTTTCCTGTGAGCCAACAATTGTGGGATTCACAGCAGGGGGTAATGGTTCCAAATGATCAGTTTTTTCAGGGGCTGATTGTCTAAAGAGAGGTGTAGTAGACTCCCACATTTCTTCTTCCCAAAAAGGGCCTGGGCACCCGTGGTAAACGCATATTTGCTCATAAACTCTTAGGATCAGTTTTTAGAACTGTACGCAGGGAGAGCCACCAATTCTGGTTCCAGCAACGTGTAAATACTGAGGAAGGCAACTTTCAACCAAGGCTATAGGTCAATAGGGCAGTCATAGTACCAGTGCAGAGGAAACGAACCCCCATTTCTTTCAAAGGTATCCATGTAATCCGGGCATTTATCAGGATTGCCGGGTGTCTGAGTCAAGAATGGTGGAGTAGGTCCAGGGGCGGAGGCTGGTTAAAGGAACCCCAACATTTTTTCAGTCATTTCCATTGCACAACTCCGGTCGGGGCTGCATTGGACGAGGCTCAGGTAGTGAGGTCATTGTTCACATCTGGTGTGGTGTGTCCCTGTTGCATACGGGCCACTTACTTGTGGAGGGCCTGCTTTTCTGCAAAAAGTTGCACCACCTAATGTCACGTGCTGCGTCTGATAATTAGGCCCAGTGGTTGGAGCGTAGGTCGCAGGGAGGTGCAGGATTGTGCCTAGGCTAAGAATGGTGCTAGAATCAAGGTCCAGGGACACACCAGGGTCAAAACTGAGATCAGAGTCCATCGACAAAGCAGAAGCAGAGCCAGTGTCCAAGTCCAGGCCAGAGGTCATAGCCGGGTAGTCAGAGACCAAAGATCAGTCAAGTCAATGTCAAGCCAGAGTCCAGATACAGGCCGAGAGTCAAAGCCGGGTAGTCAAAGTCCGACTGCTTGGGGAAGATAAGGAGGAAAAGGCAATGCTGGAGCAGGTCGGTGGGGGGCCTGGAGTAGGGCTAGAGAAGGGCAAGGAGAATACGGAACCAGGGTGGATAGCCAACATCTGGAGCCAAGAAGGGTCACGCTGAAGTCATAACCAGAGACCGGAGCCAAGGGTCAAGCCAGAGTCAATAGCGAGGAACCGAAGGGCAGGGCAGGGCAGGGTGGTGCATGCAGGCGGGAACCAGGATGATTTACAGGTTCTCCTAGGCACTGCCCAGCTGGAGCTCTAAAGACCCCTCATTGGGGGACTCCCTTCGTAGGAATAAAAGAAGGAGAGCAAGATGACAAAGATGTCTCTGACCCTGGGGTCCAAGCCAAGGGGAGCTCCCACCCCGGCATTGTGCCAGGACCCCATCACCCTCCTGGTTCCTTTCACACTCAGAGACCCCTTAGCAGGAGGGGAGAATAAAGGGCAGAAAGCGAAGGTGCCCCTGGGGGAAAGGGACCGGCCTGGGACCCAGTCCAGTTCCCAGATCTACCCCCAGGAGTGTGTGACCAGGAGCACAGCCCTTCCTCTGTGTCTCAGACCCCACCTGCCAGATGGGGAGGAGTTTTCCTTGCCCCAAGGTGCTAGAGGGGAGTTTCATTCCTGGCTGGGAAGGGTTCAGATACCGGCTGGGTGGCTTGGGCCCCAGGTGAGGGATGGTCAGACATTCACTGCGACGGGGTGACACGGGCCATGGGGAGGTCTGAGCAGTGATGGCAGGGGAGGGACTCCACGTCGGGCCACCCCTCCCAGACTGCAATGGTTCCTGAGGATAACCCCTGGCTCTGCGGATGCTCTCATTTCTGGGCCAGCCCCACGGCGCTGATAACCTGATGCTTCCAAAACTGGCCTCTGGGCATGGGGGCAGGGACCGTAACTGGCCTGGCCCCAGCTCCAGGGGTCGGGGAGGGGCATGGCGGTGAGAGTGAGGTGCTCGGCCTGGGTTTCTCTCAGTGCTGTGAGGTTTATGTCCACTCCCCCTAGCCCTTCTCCCCCAGGCCCAGTGAGACAGAGCAGTACCTGCAGCAGGCATGCGAGGGGGGAGAGGGGACTTCAAAGGTGTCCCACTGCGCACAGCCCCTGCAGTGCTTTGGGCACCTGGCGCAAGCACCGGATGTAGAACAGGTGCGCCATGACTGTTGCTGTAACATCCTCCTGCTGAAAGGGAACAAGAATCAGACTAGACACCCATGGCAACGAAGGGCATTAACAGCAACGGGAACCGGCAGAATTTCCACCCCACTCCTCCCCTCATCTGAGGGACGGATTCCCCCCCCCAACCCCCGAGACGAAATCTTTTCTCCTCTCTAGTGACCTCCAACCCCACTCCCACCATTGTGGAATGAACTCCTGCCCCCATTCCTCTCAGTCCCCCCGTGAGAGCTGTTCTACCTCCCAACCCAGCTGGGGGTTCAGCTCCGCTCCCCAGAATCCCCTCAGCCGCCCTCTCCCCCTCCACCTGAGGGGCTGGGAGGCTCTGGGCAGTAGTGCTGGGGGGGTGAGAAGATGTGGACACCTTTTCCCAAGGGACGCCCCTGTTAAGATGACGCCATGGACAGTGGTTCTGGGGAATGGGGCACTTGAGCAGCCTCTGCTGACTGACTCCTCCAGTTCTCCCAGAGCAGGTGGTGGCTGGGATAACACGATCCCAGAGCCCTAGGAACTGGCTTGAGGCCCTGAGGGGTGGGAAAGGCTCACAGAGGTCGCATGGGGAATTGGCAGCCCCTAGTATGAGCAATGGCAGCGTGTCGTGATGATGTGATGAATGTTAGGAAATAGCCTTGCTGGAGAGCTGGGTCTGTCCTGCTTTGAACTGCTCAGGGGACAAACTGGCACCAACAAATGGCACCTGCCTGGGTTCATCCTCTCCTTGCTCCCAGGTCAGCGCATGGGGATGGGATGGGAATGACTTTCAATGGCCTGGAGGTGAAAGGCCCTAGGGCTCCCTCCCCAATTGATCCTTCTTTGGTTACCTCATCCCCCATCAGCTGCCCGGCTTCCCCCAGGATGGAGTACGTTAGCACCAGCCCAGCCTGGCTGACACGGATCTGGGGGTCATGTATGGCCAGAAGCGCCACCTGCAGGAAAGATCTTCTCTGGCCTTCTGAAAAGATCTGTCCAAAGACCTAAAACCAACAGCACCACAGCCCTTGTCAGTTGCCCAGAACCAGGCTCCAAATCCCTCTAGTATCTCACAAGGTGAATAAGAGTCCTGGGGCAGCCAACCTTTGGGGTCCCATGGATCAAGGAACCCCCATCAGTAAGAGGTTGCAGGCACTGAGGAATAGCTCTTTCTGGAGCAGGATTCACCGCAGGTGCCATGACATGCTGGGAATGTGTCTGCGCACTCTGGAACCAGCTCACACAGACAACAAAGGATCCCTACTGCTCCCAGCAGTGATATCTCCTGCAGCTCACCTGCTAGAGGAAAGGGCCTTTTAGATCTGTTTCCATTCCCGCTCCTCACCCCACTGACATTCCCACGAGCGTCATGGTGCAGTGACTCAGCCAGGAAAGGGGCTTGGTGTCCCTCACCCCAACGCCCAGCGCAGGGGCAGGTTCTGCTCCCTGACTCGTCATGGTGCTGGGCAAACCCCACACCCAGCCTGTGCTTCCACAGGCTGCAGGAAATGCAACGGGGATCTGGTCCGGCGATAGCTGGTGTGAGCTTCCCAACTCTCTGAGCCAGGGACTCCCCTCTCAGACACCAGCATGTCAGCCAGGGAGAGTGAGCGGAGCCGGATCCCTGGAGATACAAGCCTCCATTAACTCAACCCCCCAGGGGATCCCTTGTATGCCATGTAGACATAGATCCATGGAACACACACAAGCCCGGACCGTTAGCAAGGCTCCAACCCAGAGTCCTCGGCCTCTTGCAGCCGACACTGTCAGCTGGAAATAAGTATCATAGAATATCAGGGTTGGAAAGGACCTCAGGAGGTCATCTAGTCCAACCCCCTGCTCAAAGCAGGGCCAACACCAACTAAATCATCCAACAGATTTTTGCCCCGTCCCGAGACTTTTTATGAGCGGGCTCGTATTTTGAATGGGTGGCCTGAGCGGGAGTCTGCTGCAGCTTGAACGTAGGTTTAGCCGGAGCCAGAACATAGAGACCCAGACTCTGGAATACCATGTACCATTGGGCTGGCGCCACTGCACCTGCTATGGCACCAGTGGAGCCAACTGTTTGGCTGGGTTGGCCTGAAGGGAGACCGGGTTGACATGTGACCTGCCGCTGTTTCTGGACCAGGAGGAGCAGTGGCTCCGGGAGCGATGCTGACCATGGGACTGCGATCCCCATGTGGAGGACCGGTAGCAACAGCTGCTCTGCAATTGGTTCTGGTGGGCGGATCTGCGACGGTGAGACGCCAGTGATCAATGCCCGGGGCTGCGGAGGCAGTGGTGGGGCAGGGTGCCATGGCGGGGTCCCAGAGCAGGATGACGAATGGGAACAATGTCAACGTTCGTGCCGTGACCGGCTGTGATAGTCCCTCTGAGACGAAGACCTTTGGCTTCTGGTAAATGTGGTTAGCTGTTCGGCTGCATGAGTGTGTTCGCCCTGTGTGCTGCCCCAATCTCTATGCAGACATCTGGCACAGCAAACTTTGAGCGAACTGCCCAATTACCACAAGCTCTGTTAAGATACAAAGGCACTGGGCCAGGTTTATTGTCAACAAGGCACAGTAATAGCACCTGTTAGACTCTACGAGGATACTAAGACATGTATGCCTGTGATAATGGACAGCTCAGTGAATGGCGGGACTTTCCATTCCCCCCTCAGCTGGACAAAGATACTCCCTCTGAGATACATCTTTATACCCTGGTACCAACAAGTTAGTACTGTCCCTCTGACATAGCTACTGCCCCCCAACGTCGCTAGTTAGTACTCATCTTGTATATGTTGGTTCAATCAAAACATCCCTTAGGTACTGCCATCCTGACCTTATCTTTTAGGAGGGTTCAGTGTGTTCCTATTATCCTTTGGCAATGTTTTTGTACCATCCTTGATATTGGGATGTTCTGGTACCACTTGATATCAGGGTGTGTTTGCTGAGTACTCTGTGACTAGCACTTCTTAGGCATGTGTATTTCTGCAATATCAGTCCTGTTCTTGCCAGATTCTGTGAGCAGGTCCTGCCTCATATCAGGCCTCTGATACAAGGGCTTATGTCTCAGGCTCTCTTCCTACTACAGTAAATAGTTGCACAGCTATTTTTCCAAGTGCATGCCACATCCCAGACTAAAGAGAGATTTACATCCACTATTTGGAAAGACTAACCCCTTAGTAACACTGGGCTCAAAGCATTGGCCAAATGAAACTTTACAAGGAAGTCTGGCTCTCACAGACCAAATGGGGCCATAACTGTGTTATTCAGTTTGCTAGAAGCAGTGAACTAAAGTAGAACAGGAAAATCTTGGGCTGTCAACATGACTGAGTTTTCTGGCAGTGGCAATGAAAGCAAATCCTCATATAAGATAATGAAATAAAAGGTCATTTGGCTCCAGAGTTAAGAAAGAAGAGACATCATTGGAAGATTTAGGCAGCAGGTTCAGGTTACCAGTGTGTAATAAAGGCAGAGACAACAGATGGTTCTTAAGCAATACGCTTGGAGGCAACATATCTGTGGCAACAATAGATGTTTGATAAGGCAAGAGATCTGGATGCGTTGCAAAGTCACACTCAATTTTCATAATAATGAAATTCCAGTAAGATTCAAAGCTTATCACTATGCTTCTGGATGCTGCAGCTACTGGATGCTGGAGGTTAATGTTCAGGAAAGCTGCTACTGGAAAGGCATCTTGGAGGATACTGTGACAAAGTTCCTCCTCTATCTTGGTGGGTCCTGTGCTTATTGGCGGATTTTCTTGCCTCAGAGATTCACCATGTGGGTTGGGGAACAACCCAGAGACCTTCCCCTCTGGAAGAACCCACAGTCCAGGGCAATTGGGAGGTTTGGGGGGAACCCAGGCCCGCCCTCTACTCTGGGTTCCAGCCCAGGGCCCTGTGCACTGCAGCTGTCTATAGTACCTCCTGTAACAGCTGTATGACAGCTACAACTCCCTGGGCTACTTCCCCATGGCCTCCTCCAAACACCTTCCTTATTCTCACCACAGGACCTTCCTCCTGGTGTCTCATAACGCTTGTGCTCTTCAGTCCTCCAGCAGCACACCCTCTCGCTCCCAGCTCCTCACATTCGCACCACAAACTGAAGTGAGCTCCTTTTAAAACCCAGGTGCCCTGATTAGCCTGCCTTAATTGATTCTAGCAGCTTCTTAATTGGCTCCAGGTGTCCTAATTAGCCTGCCTGCCTTAACTGGTTCTAGCAGGTTCCTGATTACAGCTCCTGCTCTGGTCACTCAGGGAACAGAAAACTACTCATCCAGTGACCAGTATATTTGCCCTCTACTAGACTCCTGTACCCCACTGGTCTGGGTCTGTCACAATACACAGAAATGGCATGAAGATCCTAGGAGTTTGTGTTTTGAGACAGAAGACTAATTTCTTTACAAACAACCCCCATAATTCCATAGCACATAAAACACAGTCCATCTCAACACAGGCTAAAAATAACATACCAGAAATGGTAATCACAGATGCTCATATGCTCTCACAAAACAAACCTGAACTTTTCACTCTAACAGCTATCAGCAAAGGCTAGCACTGATGTGTTCTTGAAAGACTGCCTAGCCAAGTGAATAGCCTATACAAATACTTACCAACAAAATAGCAGCTTTGGAGTCAGTTATTTAGAGGATGTAGTCAATATCAGTCATAACCACAGCATACCAGGCTCAAATAGGTTTTATGAAGCAGTTACTCAAATTCTGTTGGACCTGGTCTGAGGCTAGGTCTACACTGGGGGGGGAGGGGGGAGGGAGGGAAGGGGGAATTGATTTAAGATACGCAAATTCAGCTACGCGAATAGCGCAGCTGAATTCGACGTATCCTATTTGACTTACCCTGTTGTGAGGACGGTGGCAAATCGACCGCCGCGGCCCTCCCATCGACAGCGCTTACGCCTCCTGATGCGTCGATCCCTGAAAAATAGATTTCTACCCGCCGATCCGGGCGGATAGCGTAGACTAGCCCTGAATGTTTACTACAGTGCAGTAGAATATGCATATTTTAACCTTCCATGGATGGAAAATTTTAGCTAAGTCCCATTTTCTGTTTTTGGCAAATTGTCGCAGAGGAGTGAATGAACTTGCGGCTGAGTGTATGGCTTGCTCCATGCTTTTCCCAGTAGTTTGAGAGGTGGGATCCATGAAGGTATATAAGCACCTGTGTCCCCTTTTTAGGAACCGTTGCAATCCACAACCTACCCACTCAACTGGTGCCAAACCCTGTAGGTCCCTAAACTCTCTTAGCATCTGTTTTTTCCTCTGAGCACGGGCAGCGCTACCTCCCTCTAGGTAGGTAAGAGCTAGGTGTCCAAATAAGCCCCAGAGTGATTCACAAACTGGGAAAGACAGGCATCCAGCTGCCCAAGAGGACTGATCTGGAAGGCAGCCTCTGAGCACACCTACAGGATCAGGTCCTCAGGTGAGTTCACATTAAACAGCCAAGGGCAGAGAAGCTCCCTTCCATCTTTAACCTAGTGGCCAGCGTACTCACCCCAGGATGTGGGAGACCCTCCATTCAAGTCCTCCCCCCAGATTGGGAGAAGGGATTTGAACAGGGATCTGCCACCTCCCAACTGAGTGCCCTAACCACCAGGATAGTGTCTCATCCTAATGCTTTCTCTAGCCCAATTAATAGCCACATATTCTATTGTTTAATTAAAATGGCACAACTTCAATAGGAAAGATTGCAGGAGCCCCACATCAAAATATTCTATAGCATTGTGGTAAGAGATTCACATGAGAATCACAGTCCCAGATCAAATCCCTGGCACGAGCATGTTGCATTCACGTCTCAGCACTATAGACTGAAATGGCCTTAGTTTGACTCTGGCTGTTTTTAAGGCTAGCATGCCCAGCACTCTTCTCTGAGCAGCACCAAACTTTGACACACCTATCTGTGACAGGCTACATTCTTCACCCTTTCTCTTTATTCAGCTATGTTGGTGTATATGGATCTTATATTACCTGCAGGGCTGTTAGTGTGGGGAAGTTACTGCGAGGAAGTTATTCCTCAGAGCAGCAAGATTTTTGTCTGCAGTCCCACAGATGGAATAACATTCCTGTTCCATTAAAACCTACACTAACATGATCTGAGTTTTAGAGAATGTTTTAATTTTTTACACTGATGCAGTGATGGAAAGGAAAGGCCAACTGCTTTCTGCTATTTTACAAGATATCCCATATTATGTTCTAATTGTGTGTCATTAACATCATTTTGCCATCTCCTTGGGACATGGCTCAAAAGGTTAAGTCAAGTCAGCAGTAGGTAAAATTTGAAATGAAATATATGGGACACACACTGTTTTGGGTCTTTCCTTTCCTGGCAAGGATCATTACAAATTATCAGTGTGTAAACAGAGGTGGTCTCCATTATCAGCAGACTTCTACTAGATTCGCTTAGTGATGGCACAGCTCAGTGTCTGCAACATATACGAACGAGAGCAAGGATATAAAAACTTCGCCAGTAGTCAAGTTGTACCATCCCACGGAGAAAGCCAAGGGAGACTGAGGCCCAGCAACTGGTTGGGAGGAGACAGTGGGATTGACTGTACTTTTCTTTTGTCCCCCTTTCCTGCAGCAGTATTGACAGTGGGTAGGCTACCCCCCCCCATCTTTTCCCCCATCAGAGGGTAATGCAGGCACAGAATCTGAGTAACTACTTCAAGCAATAACACAGATGTGAATATCTGCTTGAAGAGAAGAGTTCCTTCACCTTTCTCAAAACCTCCAGTTCCCTTTCAAGCAATGCACACACCTCTAAATGCTGTTCTCTTAGCATATTAAGCTTCTTTAGTTTCTCCCTCCCACTGAGTTTCTGCCTTTTGGCCTTTGTCCCCAAATGCAGTAGTTTCTACTCCCCTGCCCCTCCTTTGTAATTTACTAACCATGATTTAATTGTTCTATGCACCTGTAGATTGTTTTGGTTTTCACAGATACTTTCAACTTCTCCCAGTTTAGTATCATCCGAATTTCATTAACCTGCTGTTTTCAGCCTCTTTCTAACAATTAAAGGGACACTGACAACGTAAGTCAATTTTGTCTATTTTTTAAACCCACTATTGTTGCTTGTGGTTACCTTTGGTTACTTGTAAAGGAATGGAGGAAAATATCACTTTTTTCAGTTTATTTTGTATTGTTCTCAGGTTTTATACCACCCTGAACACCATCATACACTCAAGCGCCTTCCTATGAATCATTATCCGTCACGTGAGGTTCATTCATTTTCTCATCCTCATTCCAGGAGAGGATTGCGTGTGCAGTGTTTTGATAAGAATTTTAGTTTTTCAAATGTACATGCTGTGTATGTTCAGAGTTTATGTTAGAGAAGGTGGATGGAAGAAAATGCACCATGCATTTGGAGTGGAAGGTGATGAGTGAAATGAACTCCCACAGGAACTAAGGACCATCGCAAACCTCAACACTGACTATACCTATTTCCTCAGTTCACACTGGTCTTCACAGAGAAGGAGGGGGAGAAGAGTGTTTTAAAGAGTGAGTGTAAAATGATGGAGTTTGGTAGGGGACTTGGGAAGGGGGTGTGTGGGGGAAAGATATCCAGAACTCATTAACAAGGACCAGATTTCAAGCTGATGGTATCCCTTTAACAAAATGTTAAATAAAATGGGCCTTCACATTGATCCCTATGGTAAAGCCCACTTCCTAGATGTCACCTAAAGAACCTGAGAAAGCTTTAGAGAGGAAGCAGCACGCAAGACAGGGCTGGAATCTAGTTTCATTTTATTTTAGCAAACTGCATGTTCATCACTTATCAACATCTCTACATTAGGAGTTATAGAACTCTCCGTTTGTTGTTTTTTTAAAAAGCGCAAACAAGAAGTGAAAACTCAGGTTCTTTATCTTTTAAAAAACATTTCAAAGTTGAATTCAAGACGACTTGTATATATTTTGGTATTAGGTAACAGATGGAGGATGTGTGGAATCGCTTACTCAAATCACAACAACCCGACTAACTGAAAATCAGGAGATTGCCCATTCTGGGACCCCTTTGACATCAGATGGGTCAGAACGTTTTGCATTCACTCTGAGATCTGACTCGTTTCCAAGGGGAACTTACTGGTCTGAAGCGGCCAAACAAAACATCTCCTTAGCAAATCACTACAACGGTGGCAGAGAGAAGCACCTTCAGAATTCAGTGCGAGCATTGTATGTATTTTGCTTCTCCATAGAAGCATTAGGAACCCTTTGTGTTAGTTACCATGCAGCAAATCTAAGGAGAAAACTACTGCAGTTTTGCCCTTTCACTTCAGAGTTACATTTCCCCAATGATCCTGTTCCTGTTCTGTAAAGATATAAAATTCTTTGAACAAATTTTAAAAGCAAAAACCCCAAACACCATAAAATGTACAGATTACACTCTCTAGAAAAGCCCTAAAATTATTGCAAAAACTAAAGATGACTTGTTCCGGGGGGAGGGCAGGCACAGGGTATCTAGATCTAACTCAGGTTGGTTTGACTTAGTTTTCAGCTTTTCCCCATCATTCAAGAAAAAAAAAAATTAAGAAGTGTTTAAGCATTAGAACTAAAATACAAATGCACGTTGACGTTATAAAACAAGATTGTGGATTTGACCATGGGATTCCCTGACACATTGGAAAAGTTTACTTTTTTGCCCGGAGAGACTTCCTCATGGTGGATTTGCCCTTGGCAGGGGATTTTGCTTCCTTCCTCCCACTCGCTGCTGGTTTCTTGGAAGAGCTGCTACCAGAGGGCCTCTTGATGGATGGGGCTGCTGGTCTGGCTTTCTTGGCAGGGGTTTTGACCTTGGGTGGGGGCTTTGCTTTCCCCCGGCGGGCTGCAGGGGCCTTTCTTGGCTTGGGTTTGGACTCTCTTCGTTTCACAGGGGGGGCCCTGCTCCGGGATTTTGGGGGGGATCGCATCTGCATCCTGTCAGGAAGGACAAGAGAATTTAGTACCAAGGCACCAAAACTTGCCTAGAGCCCAAGGGTTAATTGATATAAAATGGAGCAGATTTCAGCCTCCTTCATCTTTAACGTGGAGGACCCAGCATGCAATGATCCACCTCAATTTGAGTAGCCAGACCCCAGGAGCAAGAAAATCTTTTAAGCAAGATCACAGTGTAAAGCTCTTAACAGTCCCCAGGGTGATCTAAGTTTGTATCTCCTTTGTTAGCATATAACCCTATGAATACTGCCTGTCATTCAGGAGTATGAGTCATGCAACCCAAGCATCCAAGAGCTTTCCTTTGTGTTGGGTTTGTTACTAATATAGCCACCCAGCGTAAACGTACATTTGGAGCAAGAACAGTTTCATTTGGCTTTAGAACAGTAAATACACCAGCCAGAAGAGAGCAAAGTAAACTTATCCTGTATTTATCAGATATCATTAAAAAGTCTCCAGCTTTTAAAATGAGACCACAACCTTTCCTAAAGCATAGAAGAAACATGGAAAAGCTAAATGTAAAAAGGAAATGGACACTAAATATGATACAAAGAATAACAGGCCCCTCTCAGCTTTTATGAAATTGAGTAAAAAAAAGACTATCACTGGAGTCAGTCCAGGTGCACACTTATGTGTGTACAGCACCTACAATGATAGAGTCCTGATCCTGACAGTGTCCAAAGCCTCCAATCACAAAAAAAAAAAACATACATCACCTTGCAAATGCCTGCATCATCCCCTGCTATTCCAGTCCTGGGCCTCTCTGCAGCAGTAATGGCTATCTGTGGATAATTATCCACTGCCAAAGATTGACTAATCAATTCTCAGCAGCTAGCCCTAGTCCTAAAGAACTTTACCACAGCCATGAAAAAGGCCAATTAATTGCCCCAAACTCTGGTTAATCATGACCTCAGTTCCTTCATGGATGATTCAATGTTTGAGTCGCCCCTGCACTATGACATTTTGCTGGAGCCTGCTGCTGAAGAGGCAGGATTCCCATGAAGCCTGTAACTTCAGGTCAGTCATACTTTTTAGTATGTCATACTGGAGGAGTCCTGTAGCAAGGAGGTTTGGCTTCCCTCAGAGATTGACAGGGAGGGACTGCAACATGCCCCCTGGTGTGCAGAACCAGGAAAGCCATGCCTGCCCCGCTGGAAGCTGAGGGGCAGGACAGGAAGCGGAAGTACAAAAGGTAGGCCCTTTAGCTCAGTTGGGCTGGAGCCGCCAAGGGAGACAGATGCATCCCCTGCTGCTGGTACCTGCAGAGGAACCCCACCGTGCTGAGGACTGGCCAGATCTCCCGGGGCTGCTAGCTGACCAAGATGCTGAGTAGCTGTGGGGGCTGCTGCCTGAGGACTGGCCAGAGTTTCCAGGGCCGCTGGCAACCGAGACACCAAGGAGCTGCTGGAGCTGCTACCTGAGGACTGGCCAGAGCTCTCCAAGGAGACAAAGGATCCCCACGTTACAGAGGTATCAAACCCCAGGGATGTAGGAAGTAGCCCAGGGGAACTAGATGACCATCTGGTTAAGTGTTGGCCTGATCCTAGTTCAGAGTGTTGCAGGCGGACCACTGTTAGGGCCCTATGCTGGGATGTGGAGGAGTCGGTTGGGCCAACATCCCCTGCCACCCTACCCCTGGGGAGGAAGTCTCCACACCGTAGGCCAGAAGGCCTGTGTTAGTCTACTGTCCACTGAGCCCTAGATTGCTTTGCTGCCCTGCCCTGACTGAGGGTCTGGGGCTCAGACGGCCTTACCGCTCTGCCTGGCCTGAGGGCCTGAATACTAGATACAAGGTAATTCCCCCTTTTTGAGATCACCTTTACAGGTGCGTGACAGCGAGGAGGCATGGCCTCCCTCAGAGACAGACCAGTAGGGATGGCCATGCAGGCTTACAAGCCCATTTGTTTTCAGCTCTATACCTTTTCTTCGGAGGTGGTTCTTCTTCCTCTGACTCGTCTTCCTCCTCAGATTCCTCTTCTGCCTCCTCTTCCTCCTCCTCAGATTCCTCAGAATCCTCCTCCTGCTGCTTCTCTGGGAACAGCACACCTGGGCTGCAAGAGTAATCTTGTTAACTTGTGTCAAAAGATACAAAGTTCAGTGTCAAATGGCTGAAAGGGAGCCACTGACTGACCCCGCATTGCCAGGGCTAGATGCCCATTTTGTTACAGTAAAACCTAGCTAGTTTGAGCTTTCACACACTGTGGACTTACACATGATGCTGCTAGGGAAGGGCCAAGGTGGATGAAGTCAAGCTGGCTGCCAATTAATGGACATGCCACAGCCCCACCTCTCCCCTAAGCAGTCCTGCCTCAAGCTCTCTTACACATTGCTCCCTCCCATTGCAGACATAGCAGGGGGATGGCAGTTTAAGTCCAGGTTCTCACTGATCATGGAGCAGGTCCTTAAGGAATCCATTCTGAAGGAGGAGAGAAAGGTAATCAGGAACAGTCGATAAGGATTCACCAAGGGCAAGTCATGCCTGACCAACCTGATGCCATCTATGATGAGATAACTGGCTTTGTGGATATGGGGAAAGCGGTGGATGTGATTTACCTTAACTTTAGCAAAGCTTTTGATATGATCTCCCACAGTATTCTTGCCAGCAAGTTAAAGAAGTATGGATTAGATAAATGGACTATAAGGTGGATAGAAAGCTGGCTAGATCATTGGGCTCAACAGGTAGTGATCAATGGCTCCATGTCTAGTTGGCAGCCAGTATCAAGTGGAGTGCCCCAGGTGTTTTGTTCAACACCTTCATTAATGATTTGGATGATGAGATGAATTGCACCCTCAGCAAGTTTGTGGATGACACTAAGCTACGGGGAGAGGTAGATACGCTGGAGGGTAGAGATAGGGTCCAGAGGGGCCTAGACAAATTGGAGGATTGTGTCAAAAGAAATCTGATGAGGTTCTGATGAGTCCCGCACTTAGGACGAAAGAATCCCATGCACTGCTACAGGCTGGGGACTGACTGGCTAAGTGGCAGTTCTGCAGAAAAGGACCTGGGGATTACAGTGGACGAGAAGCTGGATATGAGTCAGCAGTGTGCCCTTGTTGCCAAGAAGGCTAAAGGCATATTAGGCTGCATTAGTAGGAGCATTGCCAGCAGATCGAGGGAAGTGATTATTCCCCTCTATTTGGCACTGGTGAGGTCACATCTGGAGTACTGCCACTATTCTGTAGTGGGGGGCCAGTTTTGGGCCCCCCACTATAGAAAGGATGTGAACAAATTGAAGAGAGTCCAGTGGAGGGAAACAAAAATGATTAGGGGGCTGGGGCACATGACTTATGAGGAGAGGCTGAGGAAACTGGGCTTATTTAGTCTGCAGAAGAGAAGAGTGAGTGGCGATTTGATAGTAGCCTTCAACTACCTGAAGGGGAGTTCCAAATAGGATGGAGCTTGGCTGCTTTCAGTGGTGGCAGATGTCAGAACAAGGAGCAATGGTTTCAAGTTGCAGTGGGGGAGGTTTAGGTTGGATATTAGAAAACATTATTTCACTAAGAGGGTGGTGAATCACTGGAATGGATTACCTAGGGAGGTAGTGAAATCTCCTTCCTTAGAGGTTTTTAAGGCCTGGCTTGACAAAGCCCTGGCTAGGATGATTTAGTTGGGGGTGGTCCTGCTTTGAGCAGGGGGTTGGACTAGATGACCTCTTGAGATCTCGTCCAACCCTAATCTTCTATGATTCTATGATCCCAGGCAGCTGTGCTGAAGCCAGGATGGACTTGAAGATTAATGGGATGATTCACGCTTGAGAGTAGAGCCTTTGAGAGGTCACCCTGCCACACTGCTCCGCAGAAGAGGCTCTCAAGATAGTCACCATGTGGCTCAGCTAAAGGTAGGAATGTGAAGAAATTAAAAATGGTGGAGTTGAGACTTGTTCTCTCCCCTCCATAAAGAGAAGAGGCTAGCTTTAATCTTCCCCCATATATGGTATTACAGATAGTGGGATAGTTAGACCCAGGATATTTTTCTTTATGATCATTCTTGTGTTAAGAAGCAAGGAAACTCTGAGGGCCATGCAGATTTGCTTTATCGTGGAAGCACTTAAATAATACAATGATGGGTACTACAGATGATAAAAGGACAGAATATCTGAGACTACTAGACCCAGTATTTTATATGTTCCTTAAGAGTTTCCTGGTTGGTAAAGCCATCGAAATGTTTAATCAGATTTGTTATCAGAACCTAGAACAGGGGTCTCAAACTCAAATGACCACAAGGGCCACATGAGGACTAGTGCATTGGCCCGAGGGCCGCATCACTGACAGTCCCCCTCGCTGGCCCCAGCTCCACCCCCCACTCCACCCCTTCCATGAGGTCCCGCCCCTGCCCCGTCTCTTCTCCCCCTCCCCCAAGCGTGCTCCTCCCCCCTCCCTCCTGGAAAATGCTAAGCATTATACAGCGCATACAGATCACTGCTACTCCTACAAGTCATTTCCAAGCGGTTTTAATAAAATATATCCACTCAGTAATGCACCTCACTCAAAGGACAAAACATGCACTTAGTTAGATTTACTTCTGTTAAAGCCCCCCCACTGCTCTGGGCTGCACCACCACTCCACCACTGGTCTGCCTCTTCCAGGGGTGGCAGGTTTGTAGAAATTTTGGTGGTGCCCAGAACCTGCCCCCCCAAACTCTGCCCCCCACCTGCCTAAGGCTCTGGGAGGGAGTTTGGGTGGGGGTCTGGGGTGCAGGCTCTGGGATGGAGTTTGGGTGCTGGGTGAAGGCTCCGGGCTAGGGCAGGGGGTGGGGGTGCAGGCTCTGGGATGGAGTTTGGGGTTATGCGGGGGTGCAGAGGTGAGGCCAGAGGACACTCGGGGGAGGTGCGTGGGGGCAGCAGGCGGGGCCGGGGGAGAGACCCAGCCCCAAACTTTGGGGAGCAGTGAGCAGGGAGCTTAGCTGCCACATAAAATAACTCGGGGGAGAGGGGGCGCCGTGGGGAGACTGGCGGGCCGCAGGGAAGAGCTCCACGGGCCACATGTTTGAGACCCCATACCTAGAATGATACGGGTTATACAATGTTGGGCATAATCAAGGTTGTTAAACCCTATTTAAAAAAAAAAAAAAAAAAAATCTTCCAAGGGTAAAAAATTGGTCCTGTGAACATCAACACGTTAAACAACACGGCTGGGCTAATGGTTTGTGAAATGCTCTGCATGACCACCTGTCAATGGAGGGCTCTTTACCTGGGGTAATAAGGGAAGCAGAGCTGGAAGGTGCCACTGAAACCCTTCCCAGAGATCTGCTCCATCCAGCCATTCTTCTCACATTTCTGCAGGGTTCTCTTCAGTAGATGCACTGTAGGAAGTTAAGTAAGGGTGCGTCATACGTTTATCCAGCCACAAGCCCTGACCTCACTGTTCGATACAGTCAGCTTCTGTGAAGGACCCAGCTAAAGAGCTGCTTTAGAAGAGGTTTACTCCATATGTACTGTATGTAGAACTTACAGGGCAATCCTCCCCACAGATAATATTTAGGTAGATTTCAAGTATTGGGCCTGAACTGTTAACAAATGTTAGTTTAATCTCCTTTTGGAAAGATTTTAACTGTCAAGGCTTCTTGGTGGAAATATTAAGACCGGAGACAGTTCTTTTATTAATGTTTCTAATACAACATAATTAATTTTAGTTACACTGACCTTTTGTCTCTGTTCCAATTGTTCTTTGAAGTATTTTTGCCTTAGTTTGAACACTTCATTCCCCATCCTTCCCTATCTTTTGTTTTCAGATCTTTAGTTGTGATCTGGCACCTTCTTAGCTCCACCTTGTTACAGTGAATTGCTAGGGCAAGATTTGAAGGATGAAGTACCAGGGGAAAAAAAATTAAGACATGTTTTTGCTCCAGTCTTTTCCTTGGCACTTCTGTGGATTGATGGAGCCTATTGCACATATAAAGGGAACTTGCCTCTCTGGCAGATAGGAGACAAGCACAGCTGGTTCAACAGTTTGTCATGAGACCGTTTTCAGTTTCAATTAGGATGGAACATTTCCATATGTTACTTCCCTCCAAACCACCGAGAGACAGGAAAGAGCCTTTACATTTAGCAGATTCAGAAGGCTCTTCCGTGGGGAACGGAAAGAAAAATAGCATCTGAATATACTGCTTAAATGACTTGATTTATTAAGCATAATAAATGGAAAGGTATTCACGCCATCCAGCTTCCACAATATTGCTGAAGTGGGGCTTTTAGAGAGAGAACATTTCACTGTACCAAAATCATTTGAGACTAAGCCATCCTTTTATCAGTCAGACCATTCCCACTGAATAAAGTTTTAATTAAAAATAGCACTTAAAGAGCTCGCTTTATTAACTGAATGGCTCATTTCCATTAAACTATTAGCTTTGCCCATGTTAGATGTGCAAGAGTCCAAAAAAATTATTTAAAGGAAAACCACCAAGTTATAATATGTTATAATATGCCTCATAAGGCTATTTTTAAACCTGGGCAGCGAAAGAAAGGACAGTTACCTGTTCGGTAACTGGCGTTCTTCGAGATGTGTTGCTCAGGTGTATTCCACAGTAGGTGTGCGTGCTCGCCACGTGCACTGGTGCCGGAAGTTTTTCCCCTTAGCAGTACCCGTAGTGGGGGAGCCCTGCTGCGACCCCTGGAGTGGCGCCTCTATATCGCGCCATAAAAGGGGGCTGCGCGCTCCCCTCACCCTCAGTTCCTTCTTGTCAGACAACTCCGACAGAGGGGAAGGAGAGTAGGATGTGGAGAATACACCTGAGCAACATCTCGAAGAACGCCAGTTACGGAACAGGTAACTGTCCTTTCTTCTTCGAGCGATTGCTCCTGTGTATTCCACAGTAGGTGACTCCAAGCTATACCTGATGGAGGTGGATAGGAGTTTAAGGGTTGCCCGGGCGGAGTACCGCCCTACCAAACCCGGCGTCATCCCGCGTTTGGGAGATGATCACATAGTGTGATGAAAAGGTTTGGACAGAGGACCATGTAGCAGCCCTGCAGATGTCCTGAATAGGGACATGAACCATGTAGGCAGCCGACGAGGCCTGAGCTCTCGTTGAATGAGCCTTTACTATAGGAGGCAAGGGAACCCCTGCCAGATCGTAACATGTGCGTATGCACGAGGTGATCCAGCGGGAGATCCGCTGGGTGGAAACTGGTCGCCCCCTCATGCGCTCGGCCGATGCAATAAACAGCGGAGGGGATTTCCGGAGTGGCTTGGTTCTGTCCAGGTAAAAAGCCAGCACTCTACGTACATCTAACATGTACGGGTACCGTTCCTCATTGGAGGAATGGGGCTTTGGACAGAGGACTGGGAGGAAAACATGCTGATCTATGTGAAAAGCTGAGACTACCTTCGGCAGAAAAGCTGGGTGCGAGCAGAGCTGGACCATATCCCTATGGAAGACTGCCAAGGATAGAAGCTACAGCAATGCTGGAGCACAAGTTCCGACTACCTTCACTGGAGGCAAGAAGGAACTGAGGGTGGGGGGAGCGTGCAGCCCCATTTATGGCGCGATATAGAGGCGCCACTCCAGGGGTCGCAGCGCGGCTCCCTCACTACAGCTATTGCTAAGGGAAAAACTTCCGGAACCGGTGCACATGGTGAGCACGCACAACTACTGTGAAATACACATGAGCAATCACTCGAAGAAGAAGTGCAAGGGACAAAATGACAACCATGGCAGAGCACAGAACTCCTGTCTGCTTCTACATCTCCTCAGGTCTCCCGCTCTAGATAGTCCAGAAAGAGAGATTTCTCTTACAGAAATATCATTACAGATATTTCCAGCTAGTGGTAGGGGATGTAAGTTAACAGATGGCATGCTGAAATGTTTCCACATACGACCAGCAGTAAACAGATGTCATATCTGCAAGCAATGATCAATGTTCTCAGGCACTGAGGATTGGTTGATAAGGCGTACATAATCAATCTGAGTTAAAATTTCCTACAGCAATGCTCTAAACCAAATAATGCCAGTGCTAAATACATATTAGACTAGTCCGGATATTCTTCCCACACCAGAGATTCAAGCTGAGTCATGAGTCAAAAGACAAAGTTACTCACTGTGTGCAGTAACAATGGTTCTTCAAGATGTGTGTCCCTATGGGTACTCCACTGTAGGTGTGCTTGCGTCCATGCGCTGCAGATTGGAGAACTTGGGCAGCAGTGTCCATTAGGCCCGCACATATGCTGGTCTCCTCTCATGCCCTACCACGAGGCTAGTCAGCGTGTGTGGGGTAACCCCCTCAGTTCCTTCTCTACCACAGAGTCACTGACAAGAACTCCAAGTAGAGGGGAGTAGGGTGGGTTGTGGAGCACCCATAGGGGGACACATCTCAAATGTTATGGCACAAGGTGAGTAACTACTATTTCAGGGGATCGGCAACCTTTGGCACACGGCTCGCCAGGGTAAACACGCTGGTGGGCCGGCCGGTTTGTTTATCTGCCGCGTCCGCAGGTTCGGCTGATCGCGGCTCCCACTGGCCGTGGTTTGTCGCTCCAAGCCAATGGGGGCGGCAGGAAGTGGCGCGGGCCCAGGGATGTGCTGGCCGCTGCTTCCCGCTGCCCCCATTGGCCTGGAACGGCGAACAGACCAGCCCAAGCTGCATGCCAAAGGTTGCCGATCCCTGTACTATTTCATCTAGTAGTGTCCCTATGGGTACTCCACTGTAGGTGACTCCCAAGCAGTATCCCCACTGGAGGGCTAAGACTTCGGAGTAAGGTCAGTTACAGATGACAGTACTGTGGAATTGAAGATGGCATTGGGGGTGGAGTTCCCAGAAATTGCATAATGTTCTCTGAAAGTGTGGACTGATGCCCATGTTGCTGCCCTACAGATCTCTGAGATAGGGACATTCTTGAAGAAAATGAGAGATGAAGATTGACCTTGTGGAGTGTGTACAAGTAGTATCTGGAGGGGTTAAATAGTGAACTTGATAACATTGTCTGATGCAGTTCGAGATCCACTTGGAGAGTCTTTGGGTTGATATTGCTGAGTCCTTGGATCTTTTTGCAATGGAGAGAAAAAAAAAAATCTAGGGGGACTTCCTGAAAAGTTTTGTCCTGTCCAGGTAGAAGGCTAGGGCTCTCCTGGCATCTAGAGTGTGTCGTATAGCCTCCCTGTTGTTTCGGTGAGGCTTGGAGTAAAAGGTTGGAAGGTGAATCAACTGATTCATGTGAAATGGGGAGGCTACCATGGCAGTGAATTTCAGGTGCGGTCTGAACGTAACCTTGTCCCAAAACAATACAGTGTAGGGTGGATGTGTCATCAGAGCTGCTATTTCTCCTAGCTGAGGTAATCGCTATCAGGAAGACCGTTTTCACTGAGAGATATGCAAACAAACAGGTGGCCATCGGTATGAAGGGAGGCCTAGTCAGTCCTTTCAATACCAGGTTTAGGTCCCACATGGGAGTAAGAAATTGAGGAAGTGATTGGATGCAACAGCAGTGAGTATCCCTCTACTGGTTGGTGGAAGGCTGCTACAGCCGCAGGGTGGACTCAGAGAGCCCTGATCTTTTTAGGATCAATGCATAATCTAAGATTTGTGGAAGAGTTGCTGATATCAGGGAAATTTGTTGGGAAGTACATCAAATCCAAAACCTGGACCACTTTTGCAGGTAAGTCAGTCACGTTGAGGACTTTTTACTGTGCAATACCTCTTACACCTCCTTTGAACGGGAGCTTTCTTGGTGTTGGAACCAAGTAGGAGCCATGCCTTGAGCCAGAGAATCCAAAGATTGGGATGTAGGGTACATCCGCTGTTCTGTGAGAGGAGGAATGGGAGACGGATCGGCAGGCACATCGCAAGCTGTGACAGGTAAGGGTGCCAGGTCTGTCTCGGCCAAGTGGGAGCACACGTCAGATTGATCATGCCATCTCTTTTTATTTCAGCAGGATTTTTGATAGTAGGGGAAAGGAAGGAAAGGCACAGAGAAGGTCCCCATCCCAGAGGAGGAGAAGAGCATTGCCCAGAAAGTGTTGTCCTAGCCCTGCTCTGGAGCAGTAGCGTGGACATTTCTTGTTCAGGTAAGTGACAAATAGGTCTGTGGTCGGCGTCCGCCATCACCTGAATAGATCATGAAGTGCTACTGGATCTAGCTCCCACTCATGGTTGTGGGGGAACTTGCAACTGGAAATGTTTGTGCCTGGAAGGCAGGCTGCTGACAGCGTGATGCTGTGGGAGATGCACCAGTTCCATAGTCTCATCACCTCTGCACAAACGGAGGGCGACCTGGCTCCTCATCAATTTATGTAGTACATACAGGCTACATTCTGTTAGAGTTCTTGTGTGCGATCTTTTGATCAGCGTGAGGAAGTGCGGGCAGGCATTCCTGACCATCCTTAGCTTGAGGAGGTTGATGTTAAGAGATCTCTGTGGGTGACCATTTGCCTTGTTGGTGAGGTTGTTTAGATGAGCACCCCACCCTATGAGTGATGCATTGATAGTGAAAAGCAACAACGGAGGGTGGGAGTTGTGATAAGGGGATCCCTTTGCAAATGTAGACTAGATCTTTCCAGGCTAAGGAGTTCTTGATCCTGGTGGGTAGTGACGGGTTTGTCTAGTTGTCCTGGTTTAGTCTGTAAACCGAGCTGAACCACATCTGGAGGCATCACATGTGAAGTCTGGCGGGTGGTATTACCACTGTGACTGTTGCCATATGCCCCAGTAATTGAAGGCAGTGTCTGGCTGATAATTGTGGGCAGTTTTGAACAATCTCTGAGTGTGGCCAGAGAGAAATCTTTGTGGCGGTAGGAGTGCTCTGGCCTGTAAGGAGTCGAGGTCGGCCCCTATGAATTCCAGGTGTTGCACTGGAACAAGGGTTGATTTTGGGGCATTGATCTGTAAACAAGTGCATTGCAGCTTTGGTGACTTGGTGAGCCTCTTGGAGATATTGGGGTCTGAGGAGACAATCGTCCAGATAAGGGTAAATCATGATCCCATGGGAGTGGAAGTGTGCGGCCACTACTGAGAGAACCTTGGAAAATACTCTTGGGCCCGATGATAGCTCGAAGGGGAGTATCCTGTACTGGTAATGGTCTTGTCCTAGAATGAATCTAAGAAATCACCTGAGAGTCAGAAGGATTGAGATATGAAAGTAGGTGGCCAGAAGGTTGAGGGCCAAAAACCAGTCTCCCTATGCGAATGATGGAATGATTGTTGCTACAGTGACCATTTTGAATTTTTGAGCTTTGACAAACTTGTTTAGAGCTCTGAGGTTTAGTATGGGTCTCCAACCTTCCTTCCTCTTGGGAATTAGGAAATAGAGAGAGTAGAACCCTTTGCTCCGTAGATGTTGAGGTACTGGTTCTTCGGCTCCTAACGGGAGAAGATGATTTCTCTCGTCATAGTAAAAACTCGTGAGAAAGGAAGGGGAAGGGCATTGTGGAGGGAGGTAAAATGGATAGAGTATCCATTGTGAACGATCTCTAGGACCCATCAGACCAATGTCATGGGTTCCCAGGTGCTGCGGAACGTTGCCAACTGGTGGCCAAATGGGTGGCTAGTGATGGTTGGTAGTAGCAGTTGCGAGGAGTGGTCTGTCGACACCATGACCAACACATCAAAATTGGTGTTTGGATATAGACAGCTGGGATGAGGAAGATTGTGAGCCAGATGGTTTACACCTTGACATTTTTTTTCTTTTAGTCTGTGGCTCATAGTAGCATTAAGCCAGATATTGGGAGGTGCATGGTTTGCACTGGGGCTGTGGACTAAACTTCCTCTTTTGTCCTAGAGCGTAGATGCTCAGCGAACAGAGAGTGGCTCGAGAATCCTTCAGGGCATGAATGGAGGCATCAGTCTTTTCCATGAAAGGAACAACAGTTACGGAAAGGTTAATAAGTCTTTTCTTCTTAGAGTGCTTGCTTATGTCTGTTCCAATATAGGCGATTCCCAAACAGTCAGTCAGGTGGTGGAACCAGAACATGAACCATGAATGCAGCTGATGAAGCCTGCAATCTCGTGGACTGTGCCGTTAGGCGTGGGGGAGCCACCTTCGGCAGGTCATAGCACATGTGGATGCAGGACATTATCCAGGAAGAGATCCTCTGTGCCAAGACTGGGTTGCCCTTCATCCTTTCTGCAACGGCAACGAATAGCTGGGTGGACTTTTGAAAGGGTGTGGTCCTCTCTACATAAAAGACCAGAGCACATCTAATGTTCAGAGAGTGCAGCCTCTGTTCCTCTTTATTTACATGGGGCTTAGGAAAGGAGACTGGAAGAAAGATGTCTCGACGACTGTGGAAATAGACCATTTTCGGAAGGAAGGACGGGTGTGAATGAAGCCAAACTTTGTCCTGGAAGAAGAACATGTAGGTTGGTTTGGAGTGAGGGCCCAGATCTCTGAAACCCTCCTGACCAAGGTGATGACCACCAGAAGGGCAGTTTTCCAGGATAAATAAATCAAGGTGTTAGACCCACAACAAGAGACTCCCTACGAGACAGGGGAGCAGGCAGATACCTGGACAGAACATTGGTATATAATCCACAAATACTCTATTACGTGCAAAATAAACCACTCACTCCACATTCATAACCCAAGCATACTATATTAGAGTCTGAAGATCAGAACTCAAGTCCCAATGGCCAGTCGACGTTCAGTCTGATCACAAGATGCGGAGAGCCAGCATTACCATATCTTAATCTAAACAGGGCTCTGGATCCACGAACAACTCCAAATTGCGAATGTATTGAACATCCTTTATAATCCACTCCATCTCATCATCAGTTGTCTGGGCAATTTCAAAGAGACAGTTCTGGGCAAATTAACAAAACCCAAGATGTTTAGAAACAGTCCCAGGCCTAAGATGTTCCTCTTTCACAAATTCCTAACTGCTGCTCCGTGGGGCTTAACCTTCTAGATTCATAGGCAATCGGTATTGACTTCCCCTTGTCCATTTCTTGCATCAAACACTGCTACAAGTCCCTGTTGGGTCGCCAACAACCACTTGTTTAATCACCAACAACTTGTTTATCTCAGGGAATTTCAATCCTGAGGCTTGTACCAGAGCTTGTTTTAAATCACAGAAAGCTTTTTCTTGTTCGGGCCCCCACTCCCATTCTACTTTCTCTTTTTAATAAATGCCACAAGGGTCCAGTTATAATGGCAAAATTCCAAACGTGTTTCCTTAAATAGTTAAGCCCTCCTAACATTACCCTCAATGCATGAGAGTCCTCTGGCCTGGATAAATTCATCAATGACTTCACCTTTTATTGATTTATCTGAATTCCTTGCTCCCCTAGAGTCACCTCCAAATAATTCACCCTCCTTTGCACTAATTGGGCTTTTTCTTATTAGCCTTAAAACCGGTTTCCTGGACGAGTCTTAACACCTTTTTAGTCACCTCCGCCTCAGTGTTTCCCCCCAAACTAATATGTTATCTACATAGGAGGTGACATTTTCCCAATCCTCTTTGGATAACTGATCCAGCATTTGCAAGACATGTTGGTGTGCAATAGCCAGGGCACAATGTAGACCCTGGGGGATTCTTTTGAATAAGTACTGTTGTCCCTTAAAGGTAAATGCAAACCAGGCCCAAGGATCGGGGTGCAGAGGGATGGCAAAAAAAAATCTGCCAAATCTATAACAGAACCATTTAGGGGCCCCCCTGCATTCACACCATCATTTGAGGTAGATCTGCTACTATTGGTGCCATGGGGGGGGATGTTGTGGGGGGAGCTTTATTAATTTGTCTAAAATCCACTGTCAATCTCCAATCTCCTGAAGCTTTTAGTATGGGCCAAATTGGGCTACTGTATGCAGAATTCCCCTTTTCAAAGCACTCCCTGTTGTTCTAATGAGTCAACTATTTTTTCAATTCCTGCCTCTGCTTGCACAGAATATTTATACTATCTCTGTTGTGGCACGTCATCTCCCACAATTTTACCACATGCTTTAATTTTACCACATTCTACTTTATTCTTAGTCCATCCATCAGGAAACTCCTTTACCCATATATCCTGTTGATTCAGTGTAATCTCCTCCACCGCTTCTGCAGCACGTATTCTTGGAATGTACCCTGCTGTCAGGCTGCCTTCCGTCAAGCCGGGCACACGCCACAGAACTCCATTAGTTAAATCCTAACCCAACCAATTCCTCTTCAAAAGAAGGCGTCCCTTCTATGCATCCGAAGAAGTGGGCTGTAGCCCACGAAAGCTTATGCTCTAATAAATTTGTTAGTCTCTAAGGTGCCACAAGTACTCCTGTTCTTTTTGCGGATACAGACTAACACGGCTGCTACTCTGAAACCTACTATTAGTGGCTCAGCTGCCTGATTTATCTGAAGCATTTGTTCTTTACAACAAAAATCCCCCACTCTCTCTGGGTACAGCTATTTCTATTGAACGATACATCTTTCTTGTCACTCCTTCCCCAATAAAGGAGGCTGCTGTAATCGTTTTAGACACATCAAGTCAAATCACAACTTCTATTTACAATATTTGCACCAGCCCCACTATCCAATAGGTCATCTTTGGGTCCATTATCTCCCACAATGACAGTTATCCTAGGCCTCCCGTTCGAGTCCCATCTTAATCTAGTTATCTCCCACTCCTGGGGACCCAGTTCCCATGGGAGCAACTTGTCATCGGGGCTTCCCTATATGTTAGGTTTCTCTGAATCCTCAACTTGCACAGCTGCAACTCTTTTCTGCTCCTTAGACATTTCTTCTTCCATCCTTTGCATTTCTTTGATTAATTCATCAGTATGTCTCCCATTCCACTTATCCATATTTACTCCCCTCAATTTCAAATACCTCCAAGCAATATTTCAAATCACACCTACTCCCTTCTCGGGCTCTTTCTGATTATTCCACCCTCTACCACAGCCTCTTTCTCTCTCACGGAATTCTAATCTATAAGCGCTCTCATTTGAATACGTTATTGCTTCAACAAAGGGTACTCTGGATTTCAATACTTCTACCTTTCATCATTCGTTGGCACATTATCCAGTGCATCCATAATAGTTAACCCCTTGTCCTGGGCTGTTTGGTTCACCAAATTAGCAGACATTGCTAATAAATTCCTATCCAATCCCTCAAACACATCATTCCAAAATTCCCTCTGATTCAAATAAACTGACATTAAAGAATCAGCTGTGATGTGTCTGGCAACCTCTGTCCTGGGGTTAGTCACAGTTGATCTCTCCAGCCAATAACCCCAACATTATTCTACTTAACAGGTAATCCCTGAATGAATCCCCAGGCTTCATGTAATTTGCACTGGATAGCACCTTCATAGGTCTTTGACCTCTCTCTTTCCCTAACAACATAATAAACTGCAATATCAGCCGGTGTGCTTCTGGCTGCCTGTCCAAAGCATTTTTCACTCGATCTACTGCCTGTCTAATCTCTCCAGTGGTAGCTGCCCTGATCAATTTATAAAAGTAACTCATTTAAATTCTCCATTCCTCTTAACTCTGCTCACTGTACTAGCCGTATAGCTAGATTTTTCTTATTCACTGGGTCTAATGACTTTGCCATCAACTGTAAGTCTGATGAACTTGCAGGAATTATTTGTGTCTGTTCTGACTGTATATCCCCCGCTGCATCCTTAACTGTAGCAGTGATAGAAAGGAGATCAACCGACTTTTCTGGCTTAGGCTCTTCTGGCCAGTTTATTATCTCTTCCTTCAGCTTAGTATAAAGTCCCTCTTGAGGCTTTTCCTTTTAACTCCCCCCCCACCATTCCGGATTTTCTCCATACCAAACGCCTCCATTGCACTTTTCACTGAAATCCCAATCTCCTGTCTCCTTGGCACATAGCCACCACTTGTAGTCCCTTCATTTTCAATTCTCTCTTTAATGCTGCAATGGTTTTCTGACACAAAACTGTGAGAAGCACTTAGAATCTCCTCTTCCTTTTTCTTAGTCAGTTCTCGAATCAATGCCTTCATTCCTACCACTTGATTTTCTAATTTATCCTTATTTGCCTTAATCTTTTCCAGTTCACTATTTTGTTTCCCCATTTGGTCTAACTGGATTTGCATTATCTGTGCGTGTCTTGCTTCCCGCTACAAATTTTCCTGGCAGTTTTAGAGTTCTCTTGTAGTGTCTGTAACTTTGCACCGATTTCCCCCTTACATACAATTGCCTTTTTTACAGCCTGCTACAACAGCCACACTACAGCCATTTGCTTTTTCCTGGCATATGTACAGCTGTACATATTTCTCAAACATGTTTTCTAAGTTCTCAATTGTTTCACTGGGCTCCACTGCACCATCCATCCAAGGGCACGTCCCAAATGCAACAATCTCCTTTTCTAACAGAGAAGGGGCTTTAACTTTAATCCACTGGGGTGCCGCCCCCACCCCATTACTTTTCTTCTTAGGCATGTTTTAAACATTGTTACAATAACACGGCGCACACACACACACTCACCGTAGTTCTCCATGTGATATCCCCCCTCCTCCCCATGCATATTTTTTCCCCCCTTACAAATTCCACAAATAAAGGACTCCCCCAACACTAAGACTCAGTCTCGAAATCCGGAAATTAAACTCTAATGTCTCTCCTCCCCCCCCCCCCCACTTCTCTACAAAGTGTTAATCTCAGGAATATATATATAATCCATGTAATATGTTATAGGCCTAGTGTGGATGACGTGTGCTTGACGTGAGTTGCGTGTTGACAACCAAAGCAAGAATTTGAGGTTTTAAGCAGTCAAGAGCTGTTTGTGAAAAATAACTTTATGAGAAAGATGAAGAAATACCAGATAAGGAAATAACATTGGGGGCATTGCCATGATAATGTACCTGCTGCAATGTACCTGCTGCAGTTGTAAACAAGAATTGGGGATAGAGGAACAACTTCGGCCTGGGACTGTTTCTAAACATCTTGGGTTTTGGCAATTAGCCCAGAACTGTCTCTTTGAAATTGCCCAGACAACTGATGATGTGACAGAGTGGCTTATAAAGGATGTTCAATACACTCGCAATTTGGAGTCGTTCATGGCTCCATAGCCCTGTTTAGATTAAGATGTGGTAATGATGGTTCCCCGCATCCTGTGATGGGACTGAACGTTGACTGGCCACCGGGACTTCAATTCTGATCTTCAGACTCTGGTGTAGTACGCTTGGGTTATGAATGTGGAGTGAATGGTTTATTTTGTAAGCAACAAAGAGTATCTGTGGATTATATACCAACACTGTGTCCAGTATCTGCCTGCTTCCCTACCTCGTAGGGAGACTCCTGGTGCAGGTCTAACACAGGAACATGTTGCTAATGGCTCGAACAGCAGCCCAGTCAATGGAGATCGTACCAGGTTGAGAACGCAGTAAGGCAGAGACTGGTGCACCTGCGGATACAGGCGCTTCAAGCCCTTTAAGACCCAAGAGCTAATTGGGTTGGAGAACACAGATATGCCTGTCAGGGTTCCCTCCCCACTCTGAACTCTGAGGTACAGATGTGGTGACCCGCCTGAAAGACCCCCTATGCTTATATTCTACCTGCTTAGGTTAAAAACTTCCCGAAGGCACAAATTCCTTTCCTTGTTCTTGAAAGGTATTGCTGCCACCACCAAAGTGATTTAAACAAACCTTCAGGGAGGGGCCACTTGGAGCCCTATTCCCTCCAAAATGTCCCCCCAAGCACCTTCATCCCCTTTCCTGGAGAGGCTTGAGAATAATATACCAACCAAATAGGTTATTAAGGTGAGCACAGACCAGACCCTTGGGTTTTAGGACACTTAAAAACCAATCAGGTTCTTAAAAAAAAAAAAAAAAAAAAAGGCAAAAGAAGCACCTCTGTAAAAATCAGGATGGAAGGTAATTTTACAGGGTAATAAGACTTAAAGCACAGAGGATTCCCCTCTAGGCTTAACTTTAAAGTTACAAAACAGGAATAAATCTCCCTCTTAGCACAGGGAAAATTCACAAGCTAAACCAAAAGATAACCAAACACATTTCCTTGCTATTACTTACAATTTCTGGAATTTTAGATGCATCATTTCAGTAGGAGCTGGATTACCTGCTTGGTCTCTCTTTGTCTCAAGTGGGAACACAAAAAGAGCACAACCAACCCTCCCCTCCCCCCGATTTGAAAGCATCTTCTTTCCCCATTGGTCCTCTGGTCAGGTGCCAACTAAGTTATTTGAGCTTCTTAACCCCTTACAGGTAAAGGAGGGATTTTATGCTACCCTTAGCTGTATGTTTATGACACTGCCGTTCACTGGTGGTGGTGGTGGGGGAGCGGGGGGGAATGCTGACTCTGATGGAAGATACTGTAAGACCTTCCCCCTTCAGGTGGAGCAGGTAGTCCAGGATAAAGGGGAGTGTGGCCTCCAAGGGAGGGACCCCCTTTCTGAAGTGTCCAGAGTGAGAACCTTTTACACTTTGCTAGATTGATTGCTTTCTATCAGAATGGCCTACTACCCATAAGGACTGCTTGAACCAGTGCCCAAGCATCCCAGTTCTGTTTCGCTCAGTCACAAAGATGCCAAGCCGTCAGATACAGGGATTCCACATTTGGGTGGAGCAGGCGGCCGTGGTCCTGGGAGATAAGATCTGGCCACAATGGAAGACCAACTAGGATATCTATCAAGAGGTCCAGCAGGTTGTGAACCAATGCCGGTGCAGCCATGCCGTCCCTATGAGAATCATGTGTGCTTTGTCTCTTTTGACCCTGAGGACCATCTTGTGGATAAGAGGTGTGGGAGGAAAGGTGTAAAGAAGCCTGCTCCCCCCCATGGCAGACGGAAGGAATCCGAGAGAACGCCCACGCTGTGCCCCACATATGAGCAGAACTGGGCGCATTTCCTGTTGCTTCTGATTGCAAACAGGTCCACCTGGGGAAAAAGACGGTTACTCACCGTTGTAACTGTTGTTCTTCGAGATGTGTTGCTCATATCCATTCCATTAGGTGTGTGCGCGCCGCGTGCACGATCGTCGGAAGATTTTCTACCCTAGCAACACCGGCGGGTCGGCTGTGGAGCCCCCTAGAGTGGCGCCTTCATGGCGCTGAATACATACCCCAGCCGACCCGGCGCCCCCTCAGTTCCTTCTTGCCGGCTACTCCGACAGTGGGGACGGAGGGCGGGTTTGGAATGGATATGAGCAACACATCTCGAAGAACAACAGTTACAACGGTGAGTAACCGTCTTTTCTTCTTCGAGTGCTTGCTCATATCCATTCCATTAGGTGACTCCCAAGCCCAACTTAGGTGGTGGGGTCGGAGTGAGACATTGCTGTGTGCAAAACCGCTGATCCGAATGCAGCATCGTCCCTGGACTGCTGCACTAGTGCATAGTGAGCTGTAAACGTGTGGACTGATGACCAAACCGCTGCTCTACAAATGTCCTGGATCGGAACTTGTGCCAGGAAAGCCGTCGAGGAAGCCTGGGCCCTCGTGGAGTGAGCGGTGAGGTGCGGTGCTGAGACACCTGCCAGGTCATAGCAAGTCCGGATGCAAGACGGAATCCAGGAGGATAGGCGTTGTGAGGAGACCGGTGAGCCTTTCATTCGGTCGGCCACTGCAACGAAGAGTTGCGTCGTCTTTCTAAAGTGCTTTGTGCGGTCAATATAGAAGGCCAGGGCCCTGCGTACGTCCAGGGAATGCAAACGTTGATCCTGGCGAGTGGCATGTGGTTTAGGATGAAAGACTGGGAGAAATATATCCTGGTTGATATGAAATGGGGAAACCACCTTAGGGAGAAAGGCAGGATGTGGACGAAGCTGCACTTTATCCTTATGAAAAACTGTGTAAGGGGGTTCAGATGTAAGCGCCCTGAGTTCAGAAACGCGCCTTGCTGAGGTGATGGCTACGAGGAAGGCTGTCTTCCAGGATAGGTACAGAAGTGAACAGGTGGCCAGTGGCTCGAATGGAGGACCTGTGAGCTTGGAGAGAACCAGGTTGAGGTCCCACGTCGGAACGGGCTGACGTTGTTGTGGGTACATCCGGTCTAAGCCCTTGAGGAATCTAACGACCATCGGGTTAGAGAATACCGAGGACGCGAGTTCCCCTGGGTGAAAGGCCGATATAGCGGCCAGGTGAACTCTAATTGAAGATATCGCCAACCCCTGCTGTTTTAGGGCGAGGAGATATTCCAAAATGAGAGGAATAGGTGCCTGCAACGGGGACGTGGCTCGTTGTTCGCACCAACAGGAGAACCGCTTCCACTTGGCCAGGTACGTGGTCCGTGTTGAGGGCTTCCTACTGCTCAGCAGAATCTGTTGGACAGAGTGCGAGCACTGCTGCTCTGCCTGGGTGAACCATGGAGCAGCCACGCCGTGAGGTGGAGTGATTGTAGGTCGGGGTGACGCAGCCGGCCGTGGTCCTGAGAGATGAGATCCGGACATAATGGAAGCGGGATCGGTGTCCGAACCGAGAGTTCCAACAGTGTGGTGTACCAATGTTGTCTCGGCCACGCTGGAGCGACCAGAATTACCTGTGCCTGGTCTCTGCGCAATTTGAGCAGTACCTTGTGGACCAGAGGAAACGGAGGAAAGGCATAAAACAGGTGGTCTTTCCAGGGAAGGAGAAACGCATCCGAGAGGGAGCCCGGAGCTCGACCTTGCAGGGAGCAGAACACGTGGCACTTCCTGTTGTCTCGAGATGCAAACAGGTCTATCTGGGGAAACCCCCACTTCTGGAAGACGGAATGTATGATGTCCGGACGGATAGACCACTCGTGCGTCTGGAAGGACCTGCTGAGTCGGTCCGCTAAAGTGTTCTGGACTCCAGGGAGGAACGATGCCGTGAGATGGATTGAGTGGGCGATGCAGAAGTCCCACAGGTGAATGGCCTCTTGGCATAGAATTGACGAACGTGCTCCTCCTTGCTTGTTGATGTAAAACATGGCCGTGGTGTTGTCGATGAGAACTAACACACATCGGCCACGTAGGAGGTTGAGAAATGCCTGGCACGCCAGGCGCACCGCCATCAGTTCCCGAACATTGATGTGCAGGGCTAGCTGGGATGCAGTCCACAGGCCCTGGGTATAGTGGTCGTCGAGATGGGCGCCCCAACCCAGAGATGAAGCGTCCGTGACTAGGTGCAGAGAGGGTTGTGGGGCGTGAAATGGTATCCCCTCGCAAACCACATTGCGATCTAGCCACCAGGTGAGGGAGGTCAGGACCGAGTTCGGGACCGTGACCACCATGTTCAGGCTGTCCCGATGTGGGCGGTATATTGATGACACCCAGGTTTGAAGTGGGCGAAGCCGAAGTCTGGCATGCCTGGTTACGTACGTGCAGGAAGCCATGTGACCCAGCAGGGTAAGGCACGACCTCACCGTGGTAGTTGGGAAGGCCTTGAGCCCTTGAATGAGGCTCGTGATGGTGCCAAAGCGGTTGTCTGGCAGGATGGCTTGTGCACGTCTGGAGTCTAGGACTGCGCCGATGAATTCTATTCTCTGGGTAGGTTCTAGAGTGGATTTGTCCTTGTTGAGTAGGATGCCCAACTCGTTGAATGTGTGCACTATCATGTGGACGTGCGCTCGAACTTGCTCTCTGGTGCGACCGCGTATCAGCCAGTCGTCTAGGTACGGGAACACCTGTATCCCTTGCCGACGAAGGTGCGCTGCCACGACAGCCATACATTTCGTGAACACCCTCGGGGCCGAGGATAGGCCGAAGGGAAGGACTGCAAATTGGTAGTGCACCTTGCTTACCACGAACCGCAGGAAGCGTCTGTGAGGCGGGTAAATTGCGATGTGAAAGTATGCATCTTTCATGTCGAGGGCGGCGAACCAGTCTCCAGGATCGAGGGAAGGGATAATGGTCCCCAAAGAGACCATGCGGAACTTCAACTTTACTACGAATTTGTTGAGTCCGCGCAAGTCCAAGATGGGTCGCAGACCTCCTTTGGACTTGGGAATGAGGAAGTAACGGGAATAGAATCCCCTGCCCCTTAACTCCACTGGAACCTCCTCTATGGCCCCCATAGCAAGGAGCGTGGAAACTTCGTGTATAAGAAGTTGCTCGTGAGAAGGGTCCCTGAAGAGGGACGGGGAAGGGGGGGAGGAGAGGATTGAAGAAAACTGGATAGCATATCCCCTGTCCACCGTGCGAAGGACCCAACGGTCCGAAGTTATAAGGGACCATGCACGGTGGAAATGGGAAAGGCGATCCCGAAAGGAGGGGGCTGGATCCTGGGGGATGACTGGGGCGCCGTCCTCGACCGCACCTTCAAAAGTTCTGCCTGGGGCCTGAAGGTGGTCTAGGTGGCCCCTGGTTCTGACCGGGTTGAGGGCCGGTCCACCTTCGTCTACCACCTCGCCCTCGCCTCCGGGCCGAGTCCTGTCTCTGACGAGGCGGGGGGGGGGGTAGAAGCGCTGAGGCTGCGGCCTAAATGGCCTGCGCTGAGTGCCCACAACATGCATCCCCAGGGAACGCATGATTGTCCTGGAGTCCTTGAGGCTCTGCAGGCGAGAGTCCGTCTTTTCTGAAAACAACCCTTGTCCTTCGAAGGGCAGATCCTGCAGGGTTTGCTGCAGTTCCGGAGGCAGACTCGAAACCTGGAGCCAGGAGATCCTCCGCATAGCGATACCTGAGGCCAGGGTTCTCGCAGCAGAGTCCGCTATGTCTAAGGAGGCCTGTAAGGAGGTCCGAGCCACCTTCTTACCCTCCTCTACCAGGGCTCCAAACTCCTCCCTGGACTCTTGGGGAACCAACTCCTTGAACTTCCCCATTGAGTTCCAGGAGTTAAAGTTGTAGCGGCTCAGGAGCGCCTGCTGGTTCGCCGCTCTAAGTTGCAGCCCTCCGGCTGAATAAACTTTATGGCCGAACAAATCGAGGCGCTTCGCCTCCTTCGATTTGGGCGCTGCGGCCTGCTGACCGTGGCGCTCCCTTGCGTTCACTGATGCCACCACCAGTGAACACGGCTGGGGGTGGGTATACAAGTACCCGTAGTCTTTGGACGGAACAAAGTATTTCCTTTCCACCCCTCTCGCTGTGGGTGGGATAGAGGCAGGAGTTAGCCATATCGTAGTTGCATTGGCTTGTATCGTGCGGATCAGGGGTAACGCCACCCTCGATGGGGCATCCGCTCCGAGGATATTCACGATGGGGTCCTGCACCTCCACTATCTCCTCCGCCTGCAGGTCCATATTACGGGCCATCCTACGCAGGAGATCCTGGTGAGCCCGAAGATCTATTGGAGGTGGACCTGTGCACGATGTGCCCGCCACTGCCTCATCCGGAGAGGAAGAGGAAGATGCCTCCGGTGGTACAGGATCCAAGGGAGGGTCCTGGTCTCCCTGCTCCTGGGCCGGAGCATCACCTGCGCTTGGGTCCAGGGCGTCAGGTGGTGCGGACACGGAAGCCTCCATACCCCCTGGAGGAGGCCGAGAGATGGTGGACTCCGGGGCCCTTCTAACGGAGTGACCCGAGCGAGAGGTCGAAGCTATTGGAGCCCCTTGCGCCTGATGGTACGCCCACGGGGTCCAAAACGACCAGTGAGATGGGCCATGAGAATGGTCCTCTGTTATCTCCTGCCAATGGCCCAAGTCCTGTTCCTCGGCTTGGCCTTGAGGGGGGTATGCCGATCTCGATAGGTCCTCCGAGGAGCGAGACACCGATCTCGATGGCCATGGCGGTGCCGAGAGAGTCGAAATGATTCCCGTGGGCTGCGGTGCCGCACGGTGCCGGTCCGGAGATGATCTATCTCTACGCGGTGCCGGCGAACGGTGCCGGGACCGCGATCAGTGCCGATGACCTCGTCGGTGCCGGGAGCCGGATCTGGACCTCGACGAGGACCTGGAGTATGCCCGGTGCCGGGAGCGGCCTCTCGACGTCGAGCGTCGACCGTAGCGGTGCCGAGAACTACGTCTCGACGTTGATCGGTGCCGACGATCATAGCGGTGCCGAGACGTAGAGCGGTGCCGCGACGAAGTTCTTGGCCGCGAGTACGACCGGTGCCGAGGTGATATTCGGCGCCGGGACTGCGAGCGGCGTGGGGACCTGCTTCGGGACCTGGACCGGTGCCGAGGTTCCAGCCCTTGCGATGGAGGGCGCATCAAGGCAGGTTTCCCCCTCGACTGGACCGGGCGAGTCAACGGTGCCGTCGGTGCCGGTGGTTGAGGCGGTGCCGGCTCCGTGAGAGCTATTAAGTCTCTCGCCGCCGCGAAGGTCTCTGGAGTCGACGGGAGGCACTGTATCACCGCCGGTCTCGGTGGAGACGCTATCTGTACCGGACTCAACGGCCTCGGCGCCGGAGTCGACGGTGCTGGAGGCACCTGTTTCCGGTGCTCCACCGGCGGACTCGGCTCTACCCCCGGCACTGGGGGAGCCGGCGTCTTCGGCACGGAGGTCCCCGTCTTATGGGCTTTTTTATGCCCCGGGGATAATGACCGGCGTCGAGGCACTTGCTGTGCTTGCGGTGCCGACGAGGTCCGGTGCCGGGGAGGCTTGTCCGACGCCACTCGCGTGGTCGGCATGGCCGGTGCCGCCGGGGCACTGCGCACCGAGGCGCTAGGTGCCGGGGCCTGACTTGTAGATGGAGCGTCCGGACTAAGTGCCGCCTCCATCAGGAGTTGCCGGAGCCGAAAGTCCCGCTCTTTCTTGGTCCTTGGTCTGAAGGCCTTACAGATCTTGCACTTATCTGTTTGATGGGACTCTCCCAGGCACTTCAGACAGGAGTCGTGCGGGTCGCTCGTGGGCATAGGCTTAGCGCAGGAGGCGCACTGCTTGAAGCCGGGAGCGTTGGGCATGAGCCCGGCCTCGCGGCCGGGGAAGAAAGGGGGAGACGACCCCCTTAATCCCCTGAACTACTATAACAACTAGAACAACTTTTAAAAACTATTTAACTATAAACAACTAGAACTAGAACTATAACTGCGAATAACTAACTAAGCTAGGGAGAGTGGAGAACAGCTATGCCGCGCTCCACAGTTCCAACGACCGTCAGGGGCGGTAAGAAGGAACTGAGGGGGCGCCGGGTCGGCTGGGGTATATATTCAGCGCCATGAAGGCGCCACTCTAGGGGGCTCCACAGCCGACCCGCCGGTGTTGCTAGGGTAGAAAATCTTGCGACGATCGTGCACGCGGCGCGCACACACCTAATGGAATGGATATGAGCAAGCACTCGAAGAAGAATCTCCACTTCCAGAAAATTAACCTCCATCCTGGAGGCTAGAGAGACCACTTGTGATGACTGGTGAAGGACCTGTTCAGGTAGTCTGCTAGCCCGTTCTGCGAGCCCGGAAGATAAGCAGCCTCCGGGTGAATGGAGTGGGCTAAGCAGTAGTCCGAGAGTTTCAACGCCTCACGGTACAGGTGAGAGGATCAGGATCCCCATTGTTGTTTATATGGAAAATTGCTGTGGTGTTGTCCATGAGGACCGACACACATCTGCCTCGGAGCCTGAGGCAGAACATTTGACAGGTAAGGTGCACTGCCCCCAGTTCCCGGACGTTGATCTGCTCGTGTAACTCCTCTGGTGTCCAGAGACCCTGTGTCCTGGGAGGCCCCAGTTGGGGTCCCCACCCCATAGCTGAGGCATCTGTGACCAGTTCTACTGAAGGTGCAGGTCTTGCAAAGGGAACATGGGCACACACTATGCCTTTATCCTGCCACCACTGAAAGGCTTTGAGTCTCATCAGGGGGAATGCCCTCATTCAGACTTTGTTTCCTAAAAGGTACTGTGTAATTGTCGCTGACTTCTTGGGTGCCGAAGAAGCATACCAGTGTCGGGAGGAGGCCGGCGCCGGGGAGCCCATGCTATGCTGGGTGTTCTGAATGGCCGTCGACGTGCTCCTGGTAGAGGAAGCGCTCAGTGCTGGATTAGGTTGCCACCTGAAGTGGGATGGAGTGCTGCCTCCATAAGTAGGAATTTTAATTGATCGTCTCTCTCTTTTTTGGTTTGAAGTTCCTACAGATCTGCACTCATCTTGGATAGGACACCTTCCGAGGCACTTTAAACAGCTCTTGTGAGGGTCACTAACTGGCATGTGCTTGCGGCACGCCACACAATTTGAAGCCCTGGGACCGAAGCATGTCCTGGGGCTCAGGTGGGAAAGCCCCACAGGGCAGGTGTTTACCAGAAAAACTAACTACTACTATACTTATGCTAACTAACTATTTACATTTATCTACAATCTATTTACAGGAAGACTACTACTACCAGGATCACTTGCTGAGCAAGAGATACGAGTGTTCCAGCGACCGCCACAGATGGAAAGAAGGAACTGAAAAGGCAGTGGATTGTTCACGGATCAGCAGCACAGGGATGCAAGCATACCTACAGTGGAACACCCATAGGACACTACTTGAAAAAGAACCTGACATCATGATCTCTGAATGACAACAGTAGCCTTAGCCAATCCCCTTTTGCCCTCATTACTAGGCCCCCTTATGGATCAGAGAGCCCTGAATCAAAGATTTGATTATGCTGATGTACAAGATGAGCTGTGCTATCTCTGGTCCTGTCTCCTGTAAGCATTACAGGAAGACACCAAGCATCACAAACATTTTGAAACAATGAACCAAAAATGCTAATGTGTCTGGAGATTTGCTTCTAGGTCTGGCAGTCAGTTGACATCTGCTTCATATGACTGCCAGCACAGGTCAAACAATCACACTGTCCAGAAGTGCTCAGATCAACACCACATACTGTAGTTCCTCTGCAAGTGAATGGTTAGAAAAGAAATCTACCTTTGAGTCCCTAAGGCGTCACCACTACTGTTAATACAGAATGGTTTACAAGTCACAATCAAATTAGAATATCCCATGGAAAGATATTTATACTGTTTCTGGCAATCAAGATGTGCTATGCCTCTTTCAAATACAACTAACACACAGTCTCTGCCTCAAGCAGTTATCTATCTGACTTAAGATTATAAAATATGGAGAAGTGGGGGTAGCACAAACAAGCAAACTGCTCAAGGTGAAGCATGGGTGCTTCAAGGGCTAGGATTGTGCAACACCTCCGGATAGGAAGTAAATTTGGAACTGAATTTATTTTGTTGAGCTATATAGTCTCTGAGAATTTTTCCAGAAGTAACAAAAAAGATCAAGTGTCGGGGGTAGCCGTGTTTGTTGCTTTTTACAGATCTAGACGAACAGTCCTGTGGCACCTTATAGACTAACAGATGTATTGGAGCATAAACTTTCGTGGGTGAATACCTACTTGTTCAGATGAACGTAGTGGAAATTTCCAGAGGCAGGTATAATCTAGACTGATTCTTGCCTGCATATTTATACCTGCCTCTGGAAATTTCCACTACATTCATCTGACGAAGTGGGTATTCACCCACGAAAGCTTAAGCTCCAATACGTCTGTTAGTCTATAAGGTGCCACAGGACTCTTTGTCAAAAAAGATCAATTCAACTGGCTTAAGACAAATAACAATGGACTATCTAGACTAATAGACTGCTTTAATAAACTATTCTCCTCCCCTAGAAATGGGCTTTAGAGCAAGATGACAAGAATCCATTATGGTTCAGATGGACCAGGCTGCTATAAGCCTTGGAACTCAATGGAAATAATGGGACTTTAAAATCCTGGGAATCTCTGTAGTGTGCTTCTTTCACACAGGATAGTGCTAAGCAGCTGCTGGCCCCTGGTAAGTAAAACAGTTACATTTTTAACAGGGAGTATAGAGAATTCTGTGGCTTTTGGGACTCCTCGCTTAGTCTCTGTGAAACTAACAGCTATGAAGATTTGGAGTCATACCCTGGAAGTTGGAGTTGGTCCCTGGGTGGTTCTCCAGGACATACTTCTTCAGAGCTGTGGTGGAGCAAGTCTTCGGTTCATTCATGGCAGCAATAGCAGACAGGATGGCATCTTCCATCAGACTCCCACCAAGTAGGGGCTTCTCCCCTGATTTCTTCAACTATTTTCCAAGAAGGAAGAGAAAAGCAATCAAGACAAAATTCTCCCAAACCAGCTCGGGACAAGACTCCTCTGCACCAGGTGAGCCGGGGCTCCTGCATTAGCACAGATACGTTTTAAATTAAAATGTTGCACAGGGAATACTTCCTTCCCACCCACAAGGAGAAGACAGATTTTTTAGTCAATTGGCCAGAAATGCTGTTTATTGGAGCCACTGTCCCATCTCCAAGATACACAGGAGATATATTTTTAATATACTTAGCACTGTACGGTGTGCAGGGGACCAGACTAGATGATCTCTTGAGGTCCCTTCCAGTCCTAGGATTTATATTGAGCTGAAGAAACTAACACCACAGACAAATTAACATGCCATGACCTTCCTCCATCCCACAGACCAGACAGCCATTGGCTTTAGACTTCCTTATGCCTCTGCCATGAGTGGGACACATGCACACACCTAGCAAAAGTATTTATGTTAAAAAAAACCCAAACCAAACAAACACTTACTAGAGTGATGAGGCAGGATGGGTGGGGTGAGACAGAGCTGAAGCAGCATGTGGAGCACTACTGACAACAAACAGGCTATAAATCTCAGCAAGAATAGCTGCTCCAAAAATGTAGACCAACCTAAGAATCCTAATACTCCACAATCTGAGAACTGTTGCATGTGAATCCTACTTGATAGGCTGCCAGAGAAGGTTGCAGCCCAATAAAATCAGATGGGGGAGAAAACAGAAGGATTATGTATGGTATAAACAACAACAGAAGGTGAAGTAAGACTAACTCTGGCCTCTGACCTGGAATGTTCCAGAAGCTCCTTTGCCTGTGATCTGCTCTAACTGGCCTTTCTCTACTGCTCTCTGCAGGGCATTCTTCAACAGCTGGGGTCTGAAAAAGATGGGCAATATAGCTTTAAAGGGGAGGTGGAGAGATGACACTTTACCCAGGGCATGAGAGTAACTATCAGCAAGTGACATGAGCAAGGAGTAATGGACATTATTTAAAGGTGAATTGACATTGTCTTCTGGTTCTACAGTTTATCCAGAAAAGATCAAGTTTCATGAGTCAAACTTTTAAATTGAAACAACTCTAAAGCAAATTTGTAGACGGGACAAGGTGGGTGACTTACTCACCAATCAGTCAATAGACAGAAGGCTCTTTACGTTCACCAATTAAAAGACTGTACATAACATCACATTTTTTGAAACCATCCACATGGGTGAACTAGCTGGCAGGCTGTGTGCCCTTTAAAGCATAAAAAAGGAAGTGGAATAAGATGCCAAGAGGAAACCTGTAAATATTCATATCCCAAAAACTAAAGCGATTACATTTATGTTATTGGTGGATGTGCAATATGAACAATACAACCTTAAGGATCAGGAGTTTCATATGGGTCACAGAAAAAAAAAAAAAAAAGTCACAGGAAAAAGCATTTTATTCTCAGCTTCTAGAAGGATATTACAATGCTGAGCTAAAAATGCCAGTCTCCTTAAAGGGCAGAAGAGGGAATACCAACGGAAATTAGTGTTTCAAAACAGTGATAGAGACACCCATTACCAATATGTACCACCTGCACCTACCTTACATCCACCTTGAGCTTGGGGTAATACTGAGACACATATTTTTTGATCAGGCTGTATGAAGCTTCCTTAGGTTCACAAAGGCGGGTGAATGCCAACGGAAGGATGTCTTCTAGCTTGACTTGCTGCTCTGGAGTGGATGTGGAGGTACTTCTCTGAAATATATTTTTCAAAATATATCTAAAATCAGACCAGGGACTAGGGCTGTAGGATGGCCTCGTTGTTGAAAGAAAGGTTACTTATAGTAACTGGTGTTCTGCAAGATGTGTTGCCTCTATGGCAGTGGTCTCCAGCCTTTACACGCCCAAGATCACTTTTGGAATTTAAGGGCAACCCAGGATCTACCTTCCCAGGATCTTTCCTTCCCTGCTCACTCCACCCCCCACCGCTCGCTCTCCCCCCGTCCCCTCACTCACTTTCAGCGGGGTGGGGTTCGGGAGGGGGTGCGGGCTCTGGGCTGGGGTTGAGAGGTTCACAGTGTGGGAGGGGTCTCTGGGGTGAGCCTAGGGCAGAGGTTTGGGGTGCAGGAGGGGATGAGGGGTGCAAGGTCTGGAAGGGAGTTTGGGTGCAGGAGGGGGATCCGGGCTGGGGAAGAGTGTTGGGGTGCAGGAGGGAGTATGGGGTGCTGGCTCTGGGAAGGGGCTCAGGGCTGGGGCAGGAGCTTCGGGTGCATGAGGGGACACGGGCTGCTGGCTCTGGGAGGCTGCAGGTTGGGTGGTGGAAGACAAACGCTAGTCCTGCTGTACTTATGCTACTCCTGGTCTTAATGGTGCAGAGCCATTCAGAACCTGCCCATTGAAGGGGGCGGCACTTACCTCGGGTGGTCCCGGCCCCACCCTGCTCCTGGAATGGGCCAACGCGCCCTTGCAGCCCCTCGGGAGGGGGCACGTAGTCTGCACGTTGCCCCTCTCTGCAGGGACCGCCCCCACAGCTCCCATTGGCCACAAGTATCAGAGGGGTAGCCGTGTTAGTCTGGATCTATAAAAAGCAACAGAGTGTCCTGTGGCACCTTTAAGACTAACAGATGTATTGGATGCCCACTTCGTCGGATGCATTCACCCACGAAAGCTTATGCTCCAATACATCTGTTAGTCTTAAAGGTGCCACAGGACTCTCTGTTGCCATTGGCCACAGTTTCCCAATGGGCGCTGCGGGGCGGTGCTTGCAGGCAGGAGCAGTGCGCGGAGACTCTTACACCCCCCCGCCCCACTTCCCCCAAGGCCACGGAGGCATGTTGGGCCGCTGGCCGCTTCTGGGAGTGGCGTGGGGCTGGGGCAGGAAGGGAGCCTGCCTTAGTGGCAGACCCGATGCATCACCGGAGATCGCAATCGACTGGGAGAGTCTCCAGGATTGACTAGTCGATCACGATCAACCGGTTGCTGACCACTGCTCTATGGGTATTTACTGTGGGTGTGCATGTGCAATGTGCACCCGGGACTGGAAATTCTTCAATAGGTCCATGCCTGCACCTGTGCCTCCAACTGAGGGCATAACAGATGGTAAATACAGATGCAGGTAGTGATCCAGGCTGAAATCCTCTGAGAAGACACCGAAAAGGCTTGGTGCGCTCCAGGTAGAAAGTCAGGGCACACCTAACATCTAGGGTGTGCAGATGCCTCTCCTGGTTGGATGCGTGAGGCTTTAAACAGAACATGGGGAGGAAGATATCCTGGTTGACATGGAATTGCGACACCATGCACAGGAATGCTGGATGGGGATGCAGTTGGACCTTGACCTTGTAGAATACCGCATACGGGAGCTCTGACACCAGGGCTTTAACCTTGGAGACTCACCTCACTGAGGTAATAGCTACAAGGAACACAACCTTCCATGACAAGTGTGAAACAGTGCAGGAAGCCAGAGGTTCGAAGGGAGAGCCAGTGAGTCTGGAGACGACTGGGTTGAGATCCCACTGGGGAATTGGGTCTGGAATAGGCCTTTCAGGAACCTGATCATCATCTCATGTGAGAATACCTATCTACCCTGGACACAAGGGTGGAAGGCTGATACGGCCACTAAGCGTACCTTCATCGATGAACAAGGCAGGCCCTGGTGCTTTAAGTGAAGCAGATAATTTAGGATGGATTGTAGAGATATTCCATTCCAATGCCCAGCTGAAGCAGCGCTTCCACTTTGCCAGGTATGTCACCCTGATAGAGGGTTTTCTGCTTTCCAAGAGGACCTGCTACTCCTGACTAGAGCAGACTTGCTTCTTGGGATTCAGCCACTCAGCAACCCCCCCTGTGAGGTGGAGAGAGGTGAAGTTTGGGTGCAGTAATTGTCAGTGATTCTGAGAGAGCAGATCTGGGCAGCTGGGAAGTGCCCACGGGGCTGCCACCGCTAAGTCCATGAGCATGCTGAACCAATGCTGGCGTGGCCAAGCTGGGGCAATCATAATGATTCGTGCCTTGTCCCTCTTGATCTTCAAGAGGGCCATGCCAATCAGTGGGACTGGTGGGAAGGCATACATCAGGTCACCTGACCACGACAGGAGGAAGGCATTGGATAGCGAGCCACTGTCGAGACCTTGCAGAGACCAGAACTGGTGACATTTTCTGTTTTGTCTGGTGGCGAACAGGTCCACTTGGGGAGCTCCCCACTTCTGGAAGAGCATCCTGATGACCACCGAGTGGAGGGACCACTCGAGGTGAGAGAAGAAGGACCTGCTGAGGCGATCTGCCAGCGTGTTCCGGACACCCAGGAGGTGCGAGGCTTCCAAGTGGGTAGCATGCTGGATACAGAAGTCTCACAGAGGAAGAGCTTCCTGACAAAAGGCGGACGATTGAGCTTCTCCCTGTCTGTTGACAGAACATGGAGGCCATGTTGTCTGTCAGCACCTGCACTACACAACTGCACAGATGGGGAAGGAACAATTCGCAAGCCAGGTGGATGGCCCTGAGCTCTCTGATGTTTATGTGCAGCGACAGCTCCTTTTGAGACTATAGCCCCTGAGTTCTGAGTGTACCGAGGTTGGATGCATCTAAAATCAGGGACAACGTGGGCCATGGATTCACAAACGGCACACTTTCCAACACCGGAGTCGGGTTGCACCACCACTGCTGTGAGGGAAGTATCCGCGGCAGGACCGTGAGAAGTTTATCCCGTTGAGGTCTGGCCGGGGAGCAGACAGACAGATACCAGCCACATCTGGAGAGGTGGAGCCAGAGTCTCGTGTGCTGGACAACGCAAGTGTATGCCACCATGTGCCCTAATAGCCTGAGACAGACTCGGGCTGTGGTGAGCAGTGACCTGGGCGATCAGATCTTACACTGTCCTGAATCTGGCTTCTGGCAGGAATGCTCTGGCTTAGGTAGACCACGTTGATAAACTCTATCCTCTGCACCGGTACCAATGTTCAATTTTATCAACAGGCCCAGTGCTTGACAGGTGGCTCGCAGTGTCATGAAACTGCATTGGACATGGTGCCTAGAGCGGCCCTTGATGAGCCAGGCATCAAGGTACGGGTAGATCTGGATACCCTGACATCTGAGGTAGGCTGAGACTACTGCCATGCACTTTGTAAATATCCTCGGCGCCATCGCTAGGCCAAATAGGAGCACTGCAAACTGGTGTTCCCGATGACAAATGTAGGAACCTTCTGTGGCCATGAAATATTGAAATATGAAAGTAAGCGTCTTTCAGATCGAAGGCAGTGTACCAGTCTCCCAGATTGATGGGGAATGATGGAGGCCAGGGAGACCGTGCTGAACTTCAACTTCTTGAGACACTTGTTGAGGATTTGCAGGTTGAGGATGGGGTGTAAAATAAAAAATCTGAATGAGTAAAACCCTTTCTCTCTCAAATGCTGTGGAACTTCCTTCACAGCTCCCACCCACAGGAGGCCTTGCACCTCCTGAGCAAGCAGATGCTCATGAGTAGGGTCCCTGAAGAGGGACAGGGAGCAGGGGTGGGAGGGAGGGACAGAAAGGAATTGGAGGGTATACCCCCCCGCCACAGTGCTGAGTACCCACTGGTCTAATCTTATAGAAGTCCAAGCAGGGAGGTAGGGCAATAAACAGTTGGATCCAACACCCCTTTTGTTTTCCAAGATACCAGTTGGAAGGTCACCCTCGACCACACCCTCAAAATACCTGTTTGTTACGCAGCTGGTGGAGCTCGAGTGAGCCGAGGAGGCTGGCAGTTGGACTTGTCGGCGCTTAAAGTCCTTGGCCTTTTCACAGAAGGGCTCTGATCGGGACTGGCTCCTGAATCTGTGGGTCTGCTGCAGTTTGAATTACTTTCTTGCGGGCGCTGGCGTATAAAGGTCCAGGGAGTGCAAAGTAGCCCTAGAATCTTTCGGGCCATATAATCCATTGTCCGCTCCAAAAACAGTGCCAGGCCATTGAAGGGGAGGTCCTGGATTGACTCCTTTACTTACACCAACACCCCAGACGATTGCAGCCAAGACGCGTGCCTCATGGAAATGGCTGAAGCCATAGTCCTGGCTGCAGAGTCCGCCGCGTCTTAGGTTGCTTGGAAGGCAGTCCTTGCCACGGTCTTGCCCTCGTCTTTTTAAAATTCATATGGGCCTCTCTCCCACTGGTAATCCAGCAGGTCCAAATTTCATCCAACTTTGTGGGGATCTGCAGGGAGGGGATAAGGGGAGTTTCCTAGCTTTGTTTTTTTTGTTATGTTAGATCGCAATTCCTACAGAGGACACGTTGCTTATTTACCAAATCAGCGGTCATGGTTCACCAGTGTGGTCAGATGTTCGGCTGCATATGTGTTTTTTCTCTGTGTTCTCCCTGTGTGCTGCCCCAGCTCTGCGCAGACAGCTGGCACACCAGACCTCGAGCAAACTGCCCAATGATCACAAGATCCGTCAAGGTATGAAAGCACCAGGCCAGGTTTATTGTCGATGAAGCACGGTACTAGTATCCCGTACACTCTACCGGACCACTAATACATGTATGCCCGTAACAATGGATTAGCTCATTGAACAGCAGAACTTTCCGTTCCTCCCTAGGCGAGACAAACATACTCCGCCTGAGATGCATTTTTATATCCTGATACAAACAAGTTACATACAGCCCCTCTGACAAAATTACTTCCCCCTGACGTGGCTAGTTATTGCCCATTACCTTGTACATGTTGGTTCGATCAAAACATTATAAAATGTTTTATAAACATAATGTTATAGTCATAGTGGCCAAGTAGGGCCTGGTGATTGGCCCCTCTCAATTGGAAGCTGGTAGTTGAATAAATTTTTCTGCCAAAAGAGATCAAGCTTCCTCATCTCTTTGTTCTTAGGGGTCAAACCCAGTTGCCCTTGTCTGTCGCGCTCATTGGCCGTGGATACGACCAGTGAGCTCAGGAAGGAATGGGTATAAAGGTATTCAAAGCCCTTGGCCGGGGACATAATATTTCCTCTCCACCCACTTGGAGATGGAGAACAGGGAGGAAGGAGTTTGCCACAAGGCCTTGATCAGTTTTACCACTCCCTCGTGGACGGGTAAGGCCATCGTAAGAGGGGGCGGCTGCATTCAAAATGTTGAATAGTGTGGAGGGTTCCAACAACTCCTTGGCCCCTAGCTTCAGGTTTACTGCCACCCTTTTAAGTTGCTCTTGATGAAAGCCTCGCTACTACCTCATCAGGTGAAGAGGATGAGGAGTTAGGTATAGGCGGGTCAGTCAACTCCGTTTTCCCTGCCAGGGGAGCCTCGGCTGAGGCTGGCTGCTCTTGGGGACTCTGCTCTGATTCCTCCTCTGAGTCAGGGGGCGGGCGGGAGACTGTCGCCAACTACTTCTCAGATATCTCTGAGACTGACCATGCTCCAAAATCTGAGGAAGCCCCCAGGGGTTCCAGAACTGCCATGGAGCTCATGCGCTCACAGGCGGTACCAGGGGGAATCCTGATGCCTGATGCCACTCCGGTGGGTGATTTGGCCTGCAGGCCATGTACCTTCCTTGCTTTCCAAGCTTGAGGAGGAAGAAACTTGTCTCCGGGACCAAGGAGGTACTGCTTCCACCTGTCTGTCCTTTCCATGCTGGCCATCCCCACATTCTTCTCTTGGGGACCAGTACTGGGATGTTGACACCTGGTGCCGTGTCTCCGGTGATAGCAGATTAGTGAGGGTAATGCGGCGATCAACGCCTCGCACTCTGAGAGTGGTGCCTCTCTATTGACCTGGAGCAGGGAGACCTTCATCTCTATTCCAGAGATCATGGATGTATCGACAATCTGGAGATTGGGGACAAGACTCCGGAGATTGGCGCTGTGAGTCCCGAGAGTGATGCAGATGCTCAGGGGAACGGTGCTGGGCCTCTGGAGACTGGCAACTCACCTCTGTCGGTCTCTGCCAGACAGCTGGTGATCAACATCGGGATCCAGACAGCAGTGCCTAGAGTCCAGGGAGTGGAGCCGGGAACTCTGGCAGGTAATCCGACTGATATTGGAGGGCTGGCGGCGTTGCTCTGGAGGCTGCTGACAGGATGCCACCTGCGGCGTTGCCGGGGATCGGTGCTGCGGAGTCGGAGATTGCTAAAAGGGCCCCCATGGTGGGTTTGCCCCTAGAACGGGCAACCTCGCTGACAGGCGTCAGCGGCAACAGAAGGTGCAAGTGGCCTGGAAGGTGTAAGGGCCGCTTCTTGGGGTGGCGGACGGGTCTCGGAGGAAGCTTGACAGCTCTGTGGACACTAAAGCTTGGCTACAGAAGGGGTGAGTTGCCTCACCCAAGTCTTTGCTTGCCTCCGGCTCTCTCTTTCCTCTTACGGGATATACGATACTGCCCTCTCCCAGGCTTTTTCTGATTCTTAGCCAGCACTGGGAATGGGGAGGTCCCAGAGGTTGGTGGCACACACTGCACTGACATGGCAGTGCTCAGGGTTGAGTCCAATCTGGCTAGTTCAGAGGCCAACTCCATAAGGAGTGCTTGAAGCCGAATGTCCCACTCCTTTTTGGTGCGCAGATGAAACTTTTACAGATGCAACACTTGTCATTTACGTGGATTTCCCTCAAGCACTTCAGACAGCTTTGGTAGGGATCACTGACAGATATAGGTTTTTTTGTAGCAGTCAGAAGGCTCGAAATCCGGGGACCGGGGCATGTCCCATCCCTGGGCTAAGTCCTGTAGGGGATTATTTCTACACTAAACATTAAGGGAACTATTAAAAACTAAAACAGAAAAACGCTAAACAACTATATACAGTATAATCACAAATAGGAACACTAACTGTATAAAAGTAAAGCTTGCTGCAGCAAGGGAATGTTCCAGCACCATCACTGGTGGTTAAAAAAAAAGAACTGAAGGGGGCGGGGGAAGCCAGTGGTGCCCCTTATACCAGAGCATACACGCAGCACTCTAGAGGGCACCAGAGCCGGTTCCCTATGGATACTACTGAGGGAAAAAACTTCTGGCACTGGTGCATGTGGCAAGCACATATGCCTACAACAGAATGAACATGAGCAAGCACTCGAAGAAGAACCTTGTCTTTATGAAAAACTGTATAAGGTAGGTGTGCCATAAGGGCCCCAACCTTCTCTCCCCTTCTAGCCAAGGTAATCGCTGTCAAGGAGGCAACTTTTCAAAGGAAGACTGAGGAGACAGCAGAAGACCAAAGGTTCAAATGGTGGTCTCATAAGAGCTGAAAGTACAATCTTAAGCGCCCTGGCAGGGACAGATTTTGAAACTGGAGAGGGAAAATGGGGGGGGGGGGGGGGGGGGGGGGAGGAAGAAATAGGAGGGGACTGTCCTTATATTGCCCTTCAGGAACTTCACAGTAGTAGGATGGGTAAAGCACCCCTCCACCAGGGCGTAGAAAGCACGGAGAGCTACCGTGTGGAACACGTAGGGAGTACATAGACAAGCCTGACTTCTTCAGTGAGAGAAGATAGTCCAGTACGAGGGGTATTCCCGATGCCTCAGGATGTAAGTGGTACTCCAGAACCAAAGGGAGAATCGATCCACTTCAGTGTAAATGCTATTCCACTGAGAGGATCTCCTGCTGTTGTTGTTTAGGATGGATTGAACATTCTGAGAGCATGCCCTCTCTATGCTTGTTGTCCATCCAAAAACCACGCTGCCAGATGCAGGGAAGCTGGGTCGGAGTGGTTTGTCCTGCCCATGTTCTGGGACAGCAGGCCCAGGAATGGTTGTAGGTGGACACGTGGATGGAAAGCTAGCTTTAGGATGGTGGTGAACCAGAACTGCCTCAGTCACTAGGGGCCTGTCAGGATCACTGTCACCCCAACAAGCTTGATTTTACCCAAGTACACGAGGTACCAGGTGGATGGAGTGAAGGCATACATCAATGGGTCTGACCATTGTACCAGGAAGGCATCCCCTTGGAGTTGAGGTCCTGGGCAGCCTGGGAGCAGTATGACAGATACTTCTTGTTCCGCTGGGTCAAAAAGAGATCCTAAGATAGGACCTTCTTGCTGAAAAATGCACTACACTATCAACAGGTAGGAGTTCCTACTCGTGATCCACATAGAAATGTCTGCAAAGGGAGTTATTATTGCTGGAATGTGTACTCCTGAGAGGGTGATCTGGTGGTCTGAGGCACCAATTCCAAAATTGGATTGCCTCTCTGCAGAATGGGGTGGATCTTGCTTCTTCTTGTTTATATGTTAGACTGTGTTCATATTGTCTGACTTCACTTGGATGTGTGGAGACTGGATAATGGGTAGAAACATCTTGCAGGCTTTGTGAATTGGCTGAAGCTCAAGTAGGTTGATATGCAGCCCAGATTCTTTTGGGGACAAGGAGTTGTGGGCTGTCTGGTCATAGCTGCTCTCCCACCAGCACATTTCATGGAAGAGAAACTTTGTCCAATGAGTACCTGACTGGGACACAGACTATCCTTAACCATGTTTGGAGGCACTGCAGGTGCAGCTGTGCAAACAGGGTGACACAAACCACATGGCAGTGTGCACCTAACAGGACCAAGCAGGATCATACTGTAGTCTGAGGACTGAGACAAAGCTGGGCAATGAGATCCCTCATAGCAAGGAATAAGTCTTGAGGTAAGTAGGCCATTGCTATGAATGAGTTCAGATCCATCCCGACTAATTATATGATTTGTGTGGGCATTAAAGTTGACTTGTCTAAATTTAGCTGGAATCTCAGGAATGAAGGAGCTGAAGTGCAGCAGGGGCTGCTGCTTACATTTCCTGACATGACCAACCCACGAGCAGCCAATCCTCCAGGTAGGAAAATGTTGGTCTGCCTTGGCTACCAGTATAAGCGCTTTTGTAAAGACCCTCAGGGCCATCAGGAGGAACCTTTTTTTTTCCTTGGGGGGGGGGGGGGAAGGAGGGGAAGAGAAGGGGAATGTCCAAATGAAAGTATGCCTCTTTCAAATCAAGGGCTGTAAACCAGTCACCTCAGTTGAGGGAGGGTATCAGAGGCCAGGGTGATCATCCTGAACTTTGAGCGCTGAAGACATTCAACTGCCTGAGGTACAGCATGGGCCTCCAGCCCCCCTTCTTTTAGGCATGAGAAGTACCTTGGGTAAAAGACTTGGTAGTATGGGCTCTATTTTGAGAATTCTCTAATGAGACGGGTCCCTGAAAAGGGACTGGGATGGGGAGAGAGCAACTTTAGTGTGTAGCTGTTTGATAGCATCCAGGACTCATTTGTCCACTGTGATAATGCAAGAGAACTGGGAGACAATGGGCCAGACAGCCACCAAAAGTGGGGATAGTGAGCAGCGCAGAGACTGGTAGATGCCCTCATGTAGCGCATCAAAATACTTTCTGGAGGCAGCTAAGACAGTAGAGTAGAGTGCGACAGTGTGGGATGCCAGCCATGCTGGACAATTCCTTGGGGGGCGGGGGGGAAATGTCACAGACTCACAGGGTGGTTGGGGGGAGCTTAATGAGACAAGTCCCATGGGGACCTTGGGAAAGGATACAGATGGATTATGTAGGACCCCTACCATTAAATTACAGGGGGGGGGGGGAATCCATTTATACTGGTGGTGGTAGATGCTTTTAGCAGGTGGGTGGAGGCATTCCAAACAGGATACCAAACTGCCAAGGTGACAGCTAAAAATCTGGTCAATAAGGTATTTACTTGTTGGGGGGGGGGGGGGGGGGGGTTTCAAAAATAAATTGACTCTGACCAAGGAGCTGCTTTCCAATCAGATCTGATGGGGGAGCTCACAGCACTCACCGGAATCACACAGCTGTTCCATATTGCTTATCACCCGCAGGCTGTGGGACAGGTGGAACGCATGAATCGCACTATTAAAAGTGAATTGAGAAGGGGGGTAGAAAAAGGAGGGAAAAATTGGTCACAATTGTTACCCTTTGTTCTAATGAGAATACGGGCCCGAGAATCAAAAGGTACAGGATTCTCCCCCCCCCATGAAGCTCTTATGGGAAGGCCAATGGAACAGTGGGAAATTGCGCTTGCTCCAGTACCTGGAGCGATTACTATACATGGATTAACACAAGAATGGGTTTTAAACCTAATTAACCACAGCAGGCAGTGGCCTGGCAAAATAAGCAAGGAGCAGCAAAAGTCAAAACATGGTATAATCTACCAGGAGAACACAATATACCACAGTGGGTGATTGAGTGATATACCAGATTCCCAGTTTGATAAAACCCTGGCTGGGATGATTTAGATGGGGTTGGTCCTGCTTTGAGCAGGGGGTTGGACTAGTTGACCTCCTGAAATCTCTTCTAACCCTAATCTTCTATGATTCTACGATTCCAGGACACCACCATTCATGAATGGAAGGGCCTTTACCTGGTCCTTAACCAATTAGGGCTCAGTTTACTATTACTGGCAACAGGAGTGGGTTCATTGTACACAAATAAAGAGGTACAAGCACACAAAAGATGAGAAACAGGAAACAATGATGTTATTTGTTTTACAGAAACAAAATTCAAAGGATGGTGGAATGGAGAAAATCAACAACGCTAAAATGTGGAAAGGTAAATGATACCTGTGGATGTGAATGTTTAATAATCCAGAACAGAGGTGTAACCACTCACCGAATACCCACCTGTGATTTAATGAAGGGGGAAGAGGAATGGGAACCAATTCCAGCCATATGGGTTAAGGGAGAGCGTAGAGAGGGAATGGAATTTGCTTCCGCCCCACTGGTAAACTTAATTATACTTGTAGTGTCCCTCCCTTGGTACCACCCCTTCCAATATACGGTCATGTTCTGTTCTGGGAGGGGGGGGGTGTCTTGTGTCTGGGGGGCGATGAGCCCACCTCTTATGTACCTGATGGGAGGGTTAAGGAGCGAGGTTACTTTTGGCCATGATCACTTTCTTGCAGACTTTGTGTCTCCTCCTTACACTTTCCCTGCTCCTCCAGCTGCTTGGTTACCATAGCAACTGATTAGGTCCCTTATCTTCTCTTGTTACTGAAAGGTAAGGCTACCAGCTGGGGGGCAAGGGGAGGGAGAAGGAGGGGAGTGCAGCCTTGTGCTTACTTTTGCTTGCTTACATTCTTTTGCTTGCTTATTCAGCCTGTTTAAACTAAAAGCAAGGCCAGAAGCAAGATTATTTATTATTGTTTAGTCTTTACCCTATTTACTTCACATTCTCCTAACACGGACCATCAATGGACTATTAGCCATGATGGTCAGGGACAACCCCATATTCTGGATGTCCCTAAATCTCTGACTGCTAGAAGCTGGGACTGGATGACAGGAGATGAATCACTTGATAAATGCCCTGTTTTATTAATTTCCTCTGAATCATCTGGCACTGGCCACTATTGGGAGACAGGATACTGGGCTAGACAGACCATTGGTCTGACCCAGTATGGCCATTCTTATGTCATGCTCCAACACTGGAGCCAAAGGTACCGTGGAATCCTATCCTGACCTATCCGGAACAGGAGTAGATGGGGAGCACATGACTGCACTGGAGCTTCCAATTCACAGCTGGGGCAAGCTATTGGTGGATGTTGGCCTGACTGAGTCAGGACATCCTATAGCAGGATTGGATCTAAGAATGACTGAGGATTCCAGATCTGTATAAATAGCTAGTCCCTAGAAGAGGGCATATTGAGGTTCAGCCTGCCAGATGTCTTGGGCTTGGCCTGAATTGTCCATCTCACCTTAGAAGTGGAGGACTTATGCAGGGCCAGTACCACCAGTGCAGAGAGAGAATGATCCCTTCTGTTTCTATGCAGTGCATGAGTCGTTACTGTACTTTCACTGGAAGTTTTCAGCGCCTTGGAAGCTCCCAATACCGTCAATGTAATCTTCTTCCTGTAGTCCAGGTGCACCTGTTCTGGGGCACAGAGTCTAGCAGGAGGAAGAGACAAAGGAGACCTGTTTTTAGAGAATTTATGGGGAGATGTGTCCCTCTTCTTGTGGGGTTGTTGGCCCTTGCCTTCCTCATGCTTCTGCTTGATAGTCCATTTCTCGAGGCCTCCCACCTGTTGGGACAAGACACAGGAAGGGTGTTGCCCGGAGGCTCTGAATAGGTAGTTGGGGAGTAGGAGGGCCCAGGTTCTGAACAGGGCCTCATGGAGAGCTCCAGAGCTTCTGAGCCTGAATTAGTGAGATTGCCTGGTACACAGGGAGAAGCGTGGCAGATGCCACACTTTGAAGGGATGTGTGCTTCCCCGAGGTAATACAGGCAGCTCTCATGTGGGTCGCTCAGTAGGAAGACCTGGGGCTAGCCAGGCAAGGCTTGAAGCCTGGAACTTTGGGCATAATAGGTACCCAAAACTCAAGCTATTTAAAATTTTGAACAACTATTTACAATATTTACAGGTTTGACGAAGCAGAGCATTGAAGAGCAGAATTGGACATAGGAGGGTTCCATCACAGACCACAAGTTGTAGAAAAGGAACTGGAGGGACTGCTGATCCGCACCACCCCTTATGTTCTTGGTTGGGGGCACAATGGGGTGCAGAGTGCAAGCATGGACCAACGGACACTGGTATTGAAGAATTTCCAGTACCAGGTACACAGAGCGTGCACACCCACAATGAATAGGGATCAGCACTTGAAGAACCTGGCTACATGTTTAATAAAACAAAGTTATAATAAGGCAGCTTTTCAAACTTAATGTTGCATCAACAAGTTAAAGGGGCATTGTTTACATGAAATCTAGTCAATTTGTCTGGGATTTTCAAAGGAGCCTAATGGAGCTGGGCACTTACAATCCCAGCCTTAAATAACAGAGTTAATACACCTGACCTGAATGCTCTTGACCACATGTGGGTTTAGTCACATCTTCCTTTTTATCGTTTTAATGTCTCTTCTCCCATTCCTAATTGCTGTGTGAAAGTTTTTAACTGTTTATGTGACTCTGACTTTACATTATCATCAAATGCACAAAAGCAAAACTGAAGAGGTGAGGTTCCCCCATGCATTCTGCATCAGTTCTATTAATCTGTAGAAACAAAAAAGACCGGAGTGTGATTTTTAAGTCGGTGTTCCTTTTAATCAAGCCTTCACACGTTGGTTTCCCTATCAGTTCCACAGTAGTAGGAGATGGATGATTAGAAAGGGGAGTTCTGCTCTTTACACAAAAATATCCTGGTGAAGAATCAAAGGCAAGAAAATGCAGAAGATTTGTGAATAGTTATTCACGTGTGGGAACTGCACATCCAGACAGTTTTCACAACAGGCCAGGTTGCTAGCTACTTGTTTTTAATTAGATTATTAATTGCTGCTGCAGCAGGCTAAGTTATCCTACATGAAGAAAGCAAACAGCGATGAGAAATACTGATTTGCTTCAATGCTTTGCAAGGACATGAAGTGACATATTAGCATGGATCAGCTGCAGTAGTCTTTAATGCAGCAACACAGCTTTATTTTAAAAAAGAAACAACTCTGCAGTAGGTTCCTTTCAAAATCCATGTGTCCTACATGTACCTACCACAATGTTTGATGTATCTCAGCCAGTGCATCAAATGCCCCTACAAGAACTATGTGGGTGAAGTGAGACACCACTACGTTCTCGAATGAGCTCTCACAGGAAGAAAAAAAAAAAAAAAAAAAAAACCCACAACCCACACTATACAATTGTGGGTGAATACTTTTTGCAAATATCCATATCTGACTTTTCAGTCCTCATCCTCAAAGGAAACTTCAAAAGAAGGCCCTGGGACCATAAATTCATAACTCTGTTAGACACTAAAAGTCATGGACTCAAAGACACTGGTTTTACAGCTAATTACAATTTGTAACCTACTAACCTTCTTTTCCTATGACTGTAGAGGTACTATTGCTAAAATCATTTTAAATGGTTTCCTGCAATGTGTTAACCCCTTATGCTTAACAATCTGTCCCACCTGGTATTTAGCTGTGACACGGATTACTTTTTCCGGAGCCGAAAAAGAGCTCTATGAAGCCTGAAAGCTTGTACCTTCCATTAACAGAAGTTGATCCAGTAAGAGATATTATGTAACCCACCTTGTCTCATTAAGAACTAGACAGACCAAATAAATGATTTCTAGGATAGGAAAAAATTACCTGTGAGAACATGTTTTACTGATTATATTTGGGGGGGAAGGTGCAGCTGTTGAGTGTCTGGTTTTTGGCCATACTGCATTTTGTACAATATGTTTTTTGTTGTATTTTGCTGGGCACCTCAAAGGCCTTTGAGACCATATTTATTATTAAAACGGATACATCTTACCTTTCTGTCTCTGGATTTCGGAACAGTTTTCCCTGCATTAGAGACCACCACAAAACTCCCAGAGGCTCCCTTTCCTTTCACCTATTTTAAAAGAATAATTTCCATTTCATTCCCAAGTAAGCAATAAATTAACTTTCAATAATGGCCAGTTGAGAAAGGATGTAGTATATCGTGCCAAAGAATTACCTGTACACTGCGCACCTTACAGGGACACAGGAGAGCTCTCCTGCCAACAAAATAAAACCACCCCCAATGAAGGGCGGTAGCTTTGTTGGTAGGAGAGCGTCTCCAGCTGACAAAGTGCTGTCCACACCGGTGCTGTTCATCGGTAAAACTTTTGTCGGTCAGGGATTTTTTCTCCCCCCCACACCCCCAACTGACAAAAGACAGTCTTAGATTGGAAGGCATCCTGGCAGTAAACTGCCACAAATCCAGAGACTTGGATTTGAGCCCTCTATCGTAATCATAGAGAGCAGCACAATGAACCTCAGAGGCACTGGTGATTTTAAACAATAGGGGCTGACCTTTCTGTAAGACTAAAGGAGCTAGTTGGTAACAAAAGGCAATTATAATAGCACAATGCCTTGAGCAGATGATCCTGTGATGCTGGAAATCTGATGTTGCCAGGACAAAACATACTTTTAAATGAGACATGCTGATACAAAGGTGAGACAGCTAAAACTTACGGTGAAAACACAAGCGGTTGCAATGCCATAAACCACAGTTCACCATCAAGATATAGACAACTGTATCTTGTCCAGAAACTTAGGAAGTATATGGTTCCTAGAACAATGTTGACACTCTGTCAATGATCAAAGAAGCTGAGACAAAGGTATAGTAACCTTCATGAGGGAGAACAAGATCACCCAAATGACATGACTATTGAGTGTCTCACTACTTGGTTAACATGGGTGTTTTCACCCACCTCTGCAGTGCTGCTCAAAGTGGCTCTTACCTGTCTGATGACTCCCCTCTCCAGCTCCCTTTTCAGCGCTTGCTTTAGAAGATAGCCTCTCCTCTCAAGCTCCAGGGAAGGGTACTTGTGGATAATGTATTTACGTATGGCAACCACTGATGCACCACTCTTTTGAAAGCATGCCTGAAATAGAACCAACAAGTTAACAAACCACATGCAACAGAACTACCTCTCCATGGGACCAGAGGGGTAGAGATTAACTGTTGCATATATGACGGCACAGTGGCCCAACATGCCAGGGCTGCCTTGGTCCCACATTGGTTTCAGAAGCAAAGAATAGCACTAACAATGTCACATCTTTCTACCCTTCACAGACCGACTGAACAGCAGACAACATGAAAGTAGTGTGGTAAACAGGTGGACAGCTCACTTGTCCTGTGTCATGGAGTAGCAATTTTTGTTGTAACAGAGCCTGTCACTCCTTACAGCAAAACAACAACTGCACAACTGTTAATATGTTCCACCCATGTCAGACCAAGTTACAGTTACGGAAGTAATTGCCAAATTTCCACTCCCAATTTTTTGCCATGAATGTTGAGAGTGAAACTAGCAGGCTAAAAACAGAAACTAAGCTACAAATTCATATTTTAAAGTTGCTTCTTTCAGGGATTCAGGTTTAGGATACCAAATGTTACTTTAAAATCTCCTTGTTAAGTATAAGATCTCTTGAGATTATAACAATACTATAATTCTGCTTGTTTTGTAGCCCAGTTGTTATCCTAAATCAATTACTTAAGATTTTTTTTTTTTTTTAAATCAATTAATTGGTAGTTCCAAGGGTTTAACTTGATGAAACTCTAGGTATAAAGTCAATTTGCAGGTCTAGGTAGATTTAGGACGACTACCCACATGTACAGTCATGTAACATGGGATGAATTTAACCCACACAGAGCACAGTTATGAGCCTTAGTATCTACACCGTTACCTGCCTCTTCTAAATAACAGCCAGCAATCTAGGATTTAGAGCAACCTAGAGTTTAGAGCATTTCTTCTCTCTTCCTCCAATGGATTTTGACGAAACTTCGGTAGACTGCAGGGGCAGGAGAGGTAGAGTCTTTTGCAACCAAGGCTGGTGGAGCCCAGACTCCCTGCGAAGGGAGTGTGCATTGAGTGAGTTCTAAGGGGAAGGTGGCAGTGTTACTGCTACAAAAAGGAGCTTGGGCCAGAGCCAGAAGTGGGGATGAAGTAGACTTAAGACCACTGACATTTTTGGACTTAATTTGCAGTATTTCATCCATTTTGAGCTTTGAAAGACACACATAGCAAATTGCTGTGCCAATCAATATAAGTCCGGTAGAACACAGCTAGAAGCAGAAGCACAGCAGATTGGTTAACTGAGGCCAGCAGTCAACCAAAGTCAATGCAACAGTTTCTAATGAGTCAAGCAGGAAGAGGAACAAAGTCTAGACAGAGAAAAGTTAGTCAAGAGCCCCCCTCAGTTACATCACTGACTGAGAAACAGAACTCAAGTGCCAGGAGTCAAGAGTGTAGTAGAAAGAGGACTTGAAACATAAGCCTTGTATCAGAGGCCTGAGCTAAAATAATGGTCAAAGCTGTGCTGATATAAAGCAGAATCAGGCTGCGAGCTACGTAGGGCCTGCTCACAAAATCTGGCAAGAACAGGGCTGATTGTGTTTCTGCACTAATTCCTAAGAAGTGCTAGGCACAGGCCATGCATGCAAACCCATTCCAGAGGGGTGGTACCAGAAGACTTCGATACCAACACATTCCCCAAAAGATAACAGGAACATGCTAACCCATCTTGAAGATAAGGTCAGGATAACAGCATGATGGATAGAGATGTTTTGATCGAACCAATAGGTACATGGTAATGGGTGGTGGTTAGCTACATCACAGGGTGGTATCTAGGTAACTGAGGGCAGTAACACAGGGTGTCTGAGGGCAGTAACTAGCCACGTCAAGGGGGCAACACGTAACTTGTTTGTATCTGTGTATAAAGATGTATCTCAGAGGTAGTGTCTTTGTCTGGCCAAGGGAAGAATGGAAAGTCCAGCCATTCACTGAGCCAGTCCATTGTCACGAGCATACATGTGTTAGTGTACCACTGAGCCATGGCATTAGCACCGTTAGTCGGCAATAAACCTGACCAAGTTCCTTTGCTGAAAACCGAGTCTGTGGATTTAGTGGGCAGCTCAATCAAAGTCTGCTATCTCCGCAGAGCTGGGACAGCAGAGAGAGAAAACACACACACACACACACACACCCATCTGACCACAAGGAATTTCTGTCACCAAAGTCCAACAGTATACAATGTATTATAGCTAATGGTATAACTACACTACAAAAGGAAGTTTCCCTTTAAAAGTACAGTATTATTCATGTCTATACAGAAAGCTGACCTGAACACAAGGGCACAACATTACAGTGGGATTTCTGGACCTCCTATTATGATTATTTTTCCCTGCCCCACCATCGTAGCAGCACAGTTATGTTAATACAGATACAGGATCTCTTGCCTTATCTACGCACTTATAACATACTCCTTGTAGTATCTGAATACCTACTTGTCCATGCCTTAACACATGCTAAAGGTGATTTTGCTTACCCACAGTCAGAATTAAGTATATATTAGTCCCAAGATAAGAAACTGCAAGGATGCAACTGTGAATCCTAAGAATCCTCAAATTCATAATATATTTTATATCTGACATACAAAGGGAATGAAGTCTTCCACTTGCCTTGATGGCCTCAGTTAAGATAGCATCCATCTTTGGGCGTGAGGAGGCAGCCATCTGTGTTTGTTTCTGTGCTCTAGCTAGTTGGCTAGCAGAAAGTGTTGCCCATGAGGGAATGGTCTTTTTCACTTTCTTCTCCTTTTCTTTAGACTGATCCTTCTCACTTAGGGGGAAAAAAATAGTGACAGTAAGACAACAGATACTGCACCGAGACAGCCCATGGAGCAAAGAAGCAAAACAAAGGAAAAAAAAAAATCTCAAAAGGTTGTCTTGAAAAGGAAGGGCTTTTTAAAAAAATATAGGAGGAGGCTAAGTGGATAAAGCACTGAGGACTTTATATTAAATTGATATATTTTGAAGCATAGACTGTGGTAGTTCAGTACCAGAGGATAAATCCCAAACCCCTCAAAAAGACCAATTAATTTATTGCATAACTAACAGACGTGTTCAAGACCAACAAGGACACAAGGAACTAGAGATCTGCCCTTGTCCCTTCGGCCAGAAGGATTCACACAGTATATCACACAACTCTGTAACTTTCCTTTGGATAACACAGGGTTCCAAGACAGAATGGAGGCCCATATGCAGGCCAGGTCTACCCTACAAACTTTTGTGGACATACCTGTGTCAGTCAGGTGTGACCAACACAGCTGTAATGGTCTCTAATGTAAATCGTTATATTGGCAAAACTGCACTTCTGCCAATGATGCTTGGTTAAGCTTTTGGAGGGTGAGGGTGTGAGAGAACAGACATGATACCTAGAAGGAACTATGTGAGCAAAAGTACAGTTTTATTAGAACAAGCTGTGTCCACACTGGGAGCACTTTGCCAGTACAGTATAGTACTATACCTACATTGTCATAGGGCTCCTAGGCCTGGTCTACACTTTTTTTTTGGGGGGGGGGGGGGGGAGGAAATCGATCTAAGTTATGCAACTTCAGCTATGTGAATAACATAGCTGAAGTTGATGTACTTAGATCTAGTCGACTGCTGCTGCTCCCCCGTTGACTCTGCCTGCGCCTCTCATTGAGCTGGAGTACAGGAGTCGACAGGAGAGGGCTCGGGGATTGACTTACCTCGTCCAGACTAGACGCAATAAATCGATCCCTGCCCACAGATCCAGCCAGTAGTGAAGACATACCCCAGTATATACCTAGCCCCCTGTGATGGACTGTCAGAGTTAGTCAGAAGATAATGCAGAAAGCTTTGCACTCCTGATAGCACCCTTACAGCATACTAACATGGCATATTGGCTGTTCAATAAAACTTCTGCAAGGGCTCTGCCTCATCAGGGAAGAGACAAAGTAACTGTCATAAGAAGGTTACAGGAATAGGACCTCATAGCACATATAAAACACTAATTTATCAGTCTAGCAAAACTGATTTTGAATTGCAGCAAGGATTTATTTAAGTTCATTGGAAAGTGGCACAACAGGAAGAATTATTTGCAACCACAAAGTGGGGGAGGGACACCAGTTTGGAGCAACCTCAAGGGTTTTCTTCTTGGGAAACAGCATCAAATGCAATAAAACACTTACTTCACATTCTGGGAATGCGGTAACAGAACAAGGTGCTAACAGTGGAGCCCATTACACAGAATCTCTGACTAGGACAGGAAAGACAGTTTGCCTGAATATTACTCCTACTTATTTACATTTGTGGGATTTGCCTACAGCCCAGCTGCACTTCGGAATCTTCTAGAAAAGCAATGCCTGTTGGGACCACAAGTAAGCATTCTGTGCCCCAAGAGTACACAGTTCCCATCCTCTTCAGTGCCTTCCTTTTCACAACTAGCTGTAGATTCTCTGGGTCAAAACAGGAGTTTGTGTGTATGTACATCCCACAAACAGTAATATGCAGAACCACCTCAAAGAAGAATTGCTCATTTCAGGTCAGCAGTCAAGTGACGCAAGTATATCCCTCTCCCTGCACAAATGGAAACCCAAAAGATGGAGAATATGTTCAATATATTCAGACTGGCAAACCGGTTTGCAGAAAACATGTATTTTCCAGGCAAATCTGGTTTGCAAGGGAAAATTCCACACAAATCATTTCCTGGGAAAAGTTATCTGCTATTGGATGAACCCAAGGAATTTGTTCCACCCCAAAACAAAAATACTCAACTTCAAAAACAGCAGCTGCATTTTGGCTTCCATCCTTAGTTTAAGAAAATTTTAGTTGTCTTTTTTCATTAAGATCCTTTACAAAAAAATTTCCAACTTCCCCTACAATCCCCCCCAATTCCAGGCACTCAGCAAGGAGTATATCTTACTCTTTTTTGGTTTCTTCAGAAGACTTTGCTTCTCCCTTCTCACTCTCTGGTTCTTTTGGCTGCTCGGTCTCACTGGATGTAGCAGGTGGAGTTTCATTCTCTTGCTCCTCTCCAGTAGAAGCAGATTCCTCTGAGCTGATTTCCGGGTCTAATGAAAGAATTGGAAATACAAAGTCTGCATCCAAAACAAAACTCTACTCTTTAAAAAAAAGGCACAGGGAGAGTTTATAAAACACACCCAAAAGCAGCCATTTCCCCAGATAATCTCTGTGAAAAACTCAAATGATCCATTTAAACTAAACTTTAAATAGTTCTATTAATTTATTAATCTCTTCAGTATGTCATGATTAGCAGTCAAAATGCCAGAGCAAGCGTCAAAACAGACATTACATAAAAATTCTCAAACCGAATTAACTCACTTCTCATTTCACCCACTCCCCCCCCCCCCATTTTCTTTTCCTACACCGGGGTCGGCAACCTTTCAGCAGTGGTGTGCCGAGTCTTCATTTATACATTTTAATTTAAGGCTTCGCATGCCGGTAATACATTTTAACGTTTTTTAGAAAGTCTCTCTCTCTCTAAGTCTAATATATATAACCAAACTACTGTTATATGTAAAGTAAACAAGGTTTTCAAAATGTTTCAGAAGCTTTATTTAAAATTACACTGATAAGATCCGCATTTTAATTTACTGTGATCCTTGCCCTTGCTGAGTTTTCCAATGTCTGGCACCTATTTGGATACTTTAAGCAGCACACAGGCTTCTGAGTGATCAGTTGTTAACCGGCTGGAACCCCAGATTGGCAGCTAAGATGAGTGGAGCTAGCAGGGTTGAGCAGGGCCGGAGGCCTGGACCCCGTCTGGCAGGGGGCCTGTGCTGGAACTCCAACCAGAAGCAAGGTGAGTGGGGCTGCGGACAGGGGCTAGCAGCCAGAACCCCCAGAGCAGTGACTGAGCAGCTCAGGCCACCGCTACTCTGGGGTTTCGGGCACTGGCTCCTGCCAGCCAGGGTCTCAGCCCGCTGCCAGCCTGGGGTTCCTTCACCCAAGCCAGCAGCGGGTGCTGAGTGGGACTGACGGCAGGACCCTGTCAGGCAAGGGGCCAGCAGTGGGAACCCCAGAGCGGCGGCGAGGTGAGTGGCTCAGCCCGCGCTGCGTGCCATCAAAAATTGGCTCACATGCCACCTTTGGTACACGTGCCGTAGGTTGCCCACCTGTTCTAGACTATGGAAGTTTACTATCATTGTGGTCACTCAAGTGAGATGCCACAGAAGAAGCCACTATCATCTCTGTTTAGTGCTAACTCTAGATGAAGTGGAAAGGTTTTTGCCTAGACTGAGATGATATCTGGCATCCTTACACACCTTTTAATACTGAAGAGACACTGCCAGGTAAAAATTTGACAACATTTAGATACAAAAAACAAGTTTTCCAAAAACTTGAGATCAATATAAACATACCCAGGCTGGTATTCTTTTGTTTTCAAGAACAGGTTTGATCATGACCAAGTAATGTTTTTAAAACATCACAGTCTTTGTTTATACTAAACAGTAGTGTTTAAAAATGTTAACATGTTACCTAAATGTTCACTAGTCATGCATGGTCCTAGACAGGGCCTTAGAGTTTTCGTTTCTGGGTTCGGTTCTGTTCAATATCTTCATCAATGATTTGGATAATAGCAGAGAGTACACTTATTAAGTTTGCGGACGATACCAAGCTGTGAGGGGTTGTAAGTGCTTTGGAGGATAGGATTAAAATTCAAAATGATCTGAACAAACTGGAGAAATAGTCTGAATTAAATAGGATGAAATTCAATAAGAACATATGCAAAGTACTTCATTTAGGAAGAAACAAGCAGTTGCACACATACAAAATGGGAAATGACTGCCTAGGAAACAGTACTGCAGAAAGGGATCTGGGGGTCATAGTGGACCATAAGCTAAATATGACTCAGTGTAACATGGTTGCAAAAAACCCAAACATCATTCTGGGATGTATTAGCAGGAGTGTTGTAAGCAAGACACGAGAAGTAATTATTCTGCTCTACTCTGCGCTGATTAGGCCTCAACCAGAGTATTGTATCCAGTTCTGGGCACCACATTTCAGGAAATATGTGGACAAATTGGAGAAAGTCCAGAGAAGAGCTACAAAAATGATTAAAGGTCTAGAAAGTATGACCTATGAGGGAAGACTGAAAAAACTGGGTTTGTTTAGTCAGGAAAAGAGAAGACAGAGGGGACATAACAGTTTTCAAGTACATAAAAGGTTGTTACAAAGAAGAGGGAGAAAAACTTTTCTTCTTAACCTCTGAGGACAGGACAAGAAGCAATGGGCTTAAAATTGCAGCAAGGGAAGTTTAGGTTGGACATAAGGAAAAACTTCCTGTCAGGGTGGTGGAATCTCCATCACTGGAGATTTTTAAGAGCAGGTTAGACAAACACTTGTCAGGAATGGTCTAGATAATACTTAGTCCTGCTATGAGTGCAGGGGACTGGACTAGATGACCTCTTGAGGTCCCTTCCAGTCCTATGATTAAACTTCTGGTAAATTCATTATTTCAACTGTCCATTCGTTACCTGTTTGGATGGAGAGCCCCAACCTACTCTATGCACTATGGAAAGCCATCTTCCCTCTCCCTTTAAGAAGTTCTGCTGAGCACATCTCTCTTTGAAATTTTGTGAATTTAAAATATTAATTCAAATGCTGGATTAACAACTATTTTTGCTTTAATTTCCATTTTTCCATAAGAAAGAGGGTAAAAGGAATCGGTGGGATTAACTCAATATGATATCCAAGAATCACTTTGCCAAGAAATTCAGCAGATGATCAGAGATGCAACGTACATCAATTTTACAAAGAGGTAGTGTGACGGGGTAGCTGCCCCTCACTGGCTGGCAAAGGGTTAATAGCAAACCTTGGAGTGGCTGTGCAGAACCCAGACAACCAGAGGAAGGCTTAGAAGCAGCCAATCAGGGCCAGGCTGGGCCCTATAAGAAGGGCTGCAGAGCAGAGAGGAGCTCAGTCTCTCCCTGAAGCTTGAGGGAGAAGGACTGGCTGCCTGTAGAGAGAAGTGCCTGGGACAGAGCAGTGCTGGGCAAGGTCAGGGGTGTAAGCGGAGCTCCAGCCTGGCTGGCTCCCAGACGGAAGCCTTGATACAGGGGCCAAGTAGGTGCTGGCGCTACGGGGAAGTGGCCCAGGGAAAGCAGGTAGCAGCAGAGGGGAAGGAGAGGCAGTGAGTGGCTGCCAGCTATAGGGTCCCTGCATTGGGGCCCAGAGAAGTGGGCAGGCCTGGGGAAGTGGTCTGCCAAAGGACTGCAGTTTGCCCCTGAGTGAGGGGCTGGACTAGAGGCTGTAGTTCGCCACTGCGGTGAGAGGCCAGGCGAAGGACTGCCGGTTTCCCCGGACGGGGGGAGACAACGGAGTTAGGGCACAGCTGGAGGGCCGTGTCCTGAAGGGGACGCTGTGGTCCGGAAGTGAGGTGGGTCCCCAGAGCACAACACGTTACACCTTGCTAAACTGCATAGTCCATCAACACAACAGAAAAAAGCAGAAAAACATGCAGTTAAGTCATTCAGCACCCTGTCTACACTCCATTCGTCAGCTCCCCTTCTCAATCGCAAACTGCCTTCCTTCTACCAATGAAAGCCACATATCTCTACTTTCACCCTGAACAACCAACAGGCAATCATAACAGACCATGCTTATTAGTTACATGTTCATGCAATGCAGTAAAGCCACAACTATATTAATCATAAAACAAATTTAGTTTATATGTGGTTTTATATTGGTGCATGTAAGTAAGTGAGGTACAGTTTCAGATTGCAAATGATGGCTGCAAGACAAAAAACTTAAATTACAAAAAAAAAAAAAAAGACGTACGAATGGGAGTTCTTTGTTAGTGACTGCTCTAAACTTGGCAGTAATATCTATGTAGGAATTACAGAACTGAAGTCTGTGTTGGTGTACACACTGGTAACTCAGTATACAATTATTTCATTTTACCTGGCTTGGCCTCCTCACCTTCAGCAGGTTTGCTTTTGGGAGGAGTTTCCCGAGCAGAAGAATTCACAGCACGACGGATTGGCATGGTGTCGTCTTCAACCTTCTTTAAGAAACAGAGTAAGAAAATCAAGCAAATATGAGAAAGAGCCTGAGAAAGTTCCTGAAATGGGCCTAAAGCAGAGTATTAGAAGCTACTGGAAGAAGTGTGTGGAGAAATTTTCCAGGCAAGATCTGATGCAATCAGCTTTCTAAACTTACAGGTAAAACCCAAACCAGCTTCTCTGAATCACATTCGGAGACAAAATAGTTTCACATATTTTATTCCAGTTTACAATTTATGAGAGAGAATCTTTTCATTTCAATTCATTAAATGAGGAGAACATTTGAGGATTCTGGCAAACCAGACACATCTCAGGGAAATCAGGGGAGGGGAGGAAGCATGCCTACAGGGTTTTAATCAGACTCCCAAACAAGTTTCCTACAAGCAGGGGAGGAAGAGTGTAAAATAACCCTCAGCAGGGCTGGAAGTCAAGGACTGATCCAAGGGCGAGCTTGGAGAATGGGTCAGACCCTACCTCACTTAACTTGTCCGTGTGGATCAGCTGAGCTCCCGCTAACAATGGAAGCGCCTTATGATGTAAGGGTTCAGCTTCAGACAGATCAGTCGCCATTTAAATTAATTTCTAGCCCCGAGTGCAGGTAACACTGTGGAGCCCCAGGTTTTAACCACAAAGATTTTTTCCTAATGGTTTTCACAGTGCAGTGAGGAGTCAACCTAAAGTACAGAAAAGATCTGGTATGATTAACAAAAAACAAAACACAACCACTTCTATTAAACTAAAGATTTAAAAAAAATAAAAAGGATGAATTACTGTTTATATCAACATGACTGACAGCATATACTTCATGTTCAATAAAGATGCCACAACATCACACACAAACTATTATACATAGCTAGGACAAAGGCAGAAGCTATAGCAGCAGTCTGTTCTGTTAATGCACCTTCTAAGGAAAAAAGGAGACCACAAAGGAAGAAACATTCAAAAATAGAACCACCACAATACACTATGCCTAAAGCACAGGGTGGATAAAAATCAATGATTTTTTTTAATTTAAAATCAGATTTTTTTGATAAAATGCTTTTTGAGGAAAAAACTTGCTTAATGATAGTTTTAATTAAGATACATTATAGCTCAAAGATATCTAATCATGGAATAGGGATTATAAATTCTAATTCTATAGTATGAGACAATATATTCATGTAATGTTTAAGAAAAATTTTGTATATGAGTTCCAATAGTTCATGGATTAGGGACCCAACCTTATGGGGTTCCAGGGGCTTCTGTATAGATTATTTAGGTTAATCTTTCTATCTACCCAATGGGATTCGGTGCTCAGTCTAGAAGATACCATCAAAGATGCTTAATTTTGCAGTTCTCAAACTGTGGATTTGTATCTCCAGAGATAACATGCTTGTTAACAGCAAAATTGTTATTAAATAAACTGATTTGAGATCTACTATACCATTCTCTCACTAGAAGGGAAAACCTATAATGGCAGTAAGAGAGACCCAGTCTGGGAATAAGAACCATTCAAGAAATATATGTTTGCTGATGATGTTTTAAAGAAAGTCACACCAATGAACTGGAGGAAGTCACTTAAGCACGTGGATTCAGAGACCGTTGAAGTGATAATCTCACTTTTAACAGCAGTAGCTTCTTTTGCCAGTGTAGAAGGAATATTTTTTTCCTTTGGACTAATTCATTCCAAATTGAGAAATCTTTTGGGACCTGAAAAAGCAGGAAAACTTGTTTTTCTTTTCCAGATTAGGAACAAACAGGAAAAATGAAGGTGAAGACGACTGAGTTAGCAGCTAACCTTTTTAATATTAGAAGCCAATATTTTAAGTTTCTCGTGTTGACCTGGCTGACAGTCTATTTAAATGAAATATTTAAAAAAAAAATTAACTATTTTAGTTGAAAACAATTTTAACAAAAACAAACCTGATTTTAAAAAACTTGATGATTTAATGAAATTCAAAAATTCATATGCTTGTTTTGTTAAAATATTATGTCTGCTGTTGAATACATAACGTTGTTTTAGTTAAAACAAAGCAATTTAAATGTCTGTCTGGCGATGTTCTCCTCCTAATACATCATGGCAAAAAAATCCTCCAAATATCAATGAATAACCTGTTGAATTGGAGATGTTTATGAAGTAACTGGGAGGTGAACTATCTGGTTCAATTACTTTTGGTAAATGAAATAACCAATCATTCATTTTCTGATATAGCTGTAAAATCAATCTGAAGTTTTCAAAATTATACATTTTTAAAGTGATTTGTGTGTACCTTCTAAAAATGAAACCTCTATCTATCTCCGAGTTGTGAAGAATATGTATTAAGGTTATAACCAATAAGAATGCATGTTTATGTAGAAATCCATGGTTAAATCGAGTCTTCCTGACAAGTGATTTAAATCAAATCCACCCTGCTAAAGCACCAGTTGGCTAAAGATAAAGCTTCAAGGTAACAGGGCTAGAGCAGGACTTGAAAAAAATTACCCAGTACCTACTAACCCAAGAATGAAGTCTATTAGACAGACAGAAATATACCAGTGACCCAAGCCACACTCCTTAACATTTAGGAGGAATAAAACTGTTTCAAACAACTCAACTTACTGGGAAGAAAATATACATTGATTTATTGGTGACTATCACGCACTATAAATTAATGCTTGGCAGGTGTAATGAACATCTGTTCAAGTTTAAGAGCCAATGACCATAGTCTCTCCCACACTCTATCTTTTCCACATTTGTATTTACTCATTATCTCCTTCATTTCATACACCTCACATTCATTATCAGTTCCCCTCCATCACAGGATCCCATTCTCCCTCTGTGGTATGGATAGCTTCACTCCCCTCCCACCATTAAAAGAGGGAATTGTTTTAACTTGTCTATTCCCTTTCCTCCCTCATCATCTCCTTTAAGGATACTCAACCAACAAACAACAAACCAGGGCTGAACTTCTCTTCCACTTTCTTCATATACTGTTAAAGGAGCAGTAACACTTAGGCCTCTGTCTTCCCTTCATGTCCAGAGAAATAGCCAGTGGCATCCAGGTCTGGATTAACTTTTTGCGGGCCCGGCCCCAAATATATTTGTGGGCCCCCATGAGGCAAGGTGCAGGAGGCGGGATGGTCAGTCTCCAGAGTGAAGGGCAGGCTGGGGGCAATGAGGCACAGCGCAGCGGGAGCAGTCCCGCTCTGCACAGCCCAGCAGGAGAGCACTGTTTACAAACCTGCAGCTGCCAGACGCACACTGGCCTGCCCAGCCCTGTGCTGCCAGCATGCCCCTTCCCCTTGAGGGCAGGCCCGCACCACACTGCGCCCTGCCCAGTGCCCCCCACCTCTGCTACTGCCCACCACCTTCCTCACAGTCCCACCATCACAGCTGCACAGCACCCCATATTCCTGAGGGGATTCTGCACCAAAAAATTAAAAATTATGTGCACAATATTTTAAAACTCTGCTCTCTGCCTGCCCTGGCCCCTCACCACTCCTGGAAGTGGCCAGCATGTCCGGCAGTGGCTCCTGGGGTGGAGTGGGGCAGGTGGCTCTGCCGTGCACTGCCCTTGCCTGTGGGTGCCTGCAGGCAAGGGCAGCGCAAGACCTTTGCCTGCCCCCCCCCCCCCCCCCCCCCAGACATGGTGCTGGCCGCTTCTGGGAGCGGCACAGGGTCAGGGAGCCTGCCTTTGCCTGCCGTGTAGTGCAGCGGGGCTATCTCACAGTGTTCTTGCCGGCAAGTTAAAGAAGTATGGGCTGGATGAATGGACTATAAGGTGGATAGAAAGCTGGCTAGATCATGAGGCTCAACGGGTAGTGATCAATGGCTCGATGTCTAGTTGGCAGCTGGTATCAAGCAGAGTGCCCCAAGGGTCGGTCCTGGGGCCGGTTTTGTTCAATATCTTCATTAATACTCTGGAGTAGGAGTGGGCAAACTACGGCCTGGATCCAGCCCCTCAGGGCTTTGGATCTGGCCCGCAGTGCCGCGGGCCTGGCGCCACTCTCAGAAGCAGCCCCTGCGCACGGGGGCAGAGGGCTCCACATGCATTGCCCTTGCCTCCAGGCACTGCCCCCCGCAGCTCCCATTGGCTGGGAATGGGGGAATGCGGCAGAGGTACCTGCAGGCGCGGCAAGGGCAGCACACAGAGCCCTCCACTCCCCTCCTCCCCCAGGGGCTGCAGCGCTTCCTGGAGTGTAGCGGAGCTGGGGACAGGGCAGGCAGGGAGCCAGACCTGGCCTTGGTGTGCCGCTGCCACCCCGGTGCTGCTTTAGGTAAGCGGCGCCGGGCCAGAGCTCGAACCCCTCCTGCATCCCACCCCCCAATTCCCTGCCCTAAACCCCCTGCTTGTACCTCACACCCCTCCTGAACCCCAACTCCCTGCCCCGAGCCCCCTCGTCTACTCCTCACCCCTCCTGCACCCCAACCCCCGCTGCACCCCTCCTGTACCTCAACCCCTGCCCTGAGGCCCCTCCCGCAGTCTGCATCCCAACCCCCTTGTCCTGAGCCCCTTCCTGCACACCACACCCGCTCCCACACCCTGCACTCCCTCCCACACCCCAACCCCCTGCCCTGCATACAATTTCCCCACCAAGATGTGGCCCTTGGCCCAAAAAGTTTGTCCACCCCTGATCTGGATGATGGCATGGACTGCACCCTCAGCAAGTTTGCAGAGACACTAAACTGGGAGGAGTGGTAAATACGCTGGAGGGTAGGAACAGGATACAGAGGGACCTAGACAAATTAGAGGACTGGTCCAAAATAAATCTGATGAGGTTCAACAAGGACAAGTGCAGAGTCCTGCACTTAGGACGGAAGAACCCCATGCACCGCTACAGACTACGGACCGAGTGGCTAGGCAGCAGTTCTGCAGAAGAGGACCTAGGAATAACAGTGGATTAGAAGCTGGATTTGAGTCAACAGTGTGCCCTTGTTGCAAGAAGGCTAACGGCATTTTGGGCTGTATAAGTATAAGCATTGCCAGCAGATCGAGGGACGTGATCATTCCCCTCAATTTGGCATTGGTGAGGCCTCATCTGGAGTACTGTGTCCAGTTTTGGGCCCCACACTACAAGAAGGATGAGGAGGCTGGAGCACATGATTTATGAGGAGAGGCTGAGGGAACTGGGATTATTTAGTCTGCAGAAGAGAAGAATATGGGGGGATTTGATAGCTGCTTTCAACTACCTGAAAGGGGGTTCCAAAGAGGATGGAACTAGACTGTTCTCAGTGGTAGCAGATGACAGAACAAGGAGTAATGGTCTCAAGTTGCTGTGGGGGAGGTTTAGGTTGGATATTGGGAAAACCTTTTTCACTAGAAGGGTGGTGAAGCACTGGAATGCGTTACCAGTTTTGGTCCTGTTTTGAACAGGGTGTTGGACTAGATTACCTCCTGGGTCCCTTCCAACCCTGATATTCTATGATTTTATCCCATGGGCCGGACTGAAAGCCCCGATGGGCCGGATTCGGCCCGCAGGCCATAGTTTGCCCTCCCACCTTAGACAATTACAAGGATTCTCTCTGTCACTAGAGCAGATTTCTGTTTCCATCGTATTCCAAAGCAACTCAACCTGGGTCTTCCACACAGGTTACTTCTGGGGGCATTCTATGCCAAAAAGTTAAAAATTCTGCAAGTTTTATTTGTCAATAAATGCAGAGGCTCCAGCGTGGCAGTGGGAACCACAGGCCACTGGCTAGACGAAGATGGGAGAGCACCCTGCAGCCCTCCCACCCCCCACGCCCAGGACATGGACTCATTGGTGAGGCTGCACCCGACTGACAGAGCAGAAGGCCTGGGCCCGCCCCAGAAACACCCTGGGCCCCTGCCTCTCTGTGCCAGATATGGGACAGGCAGGCTCAACCAGGCAGGATCTGTGGAGGCGCTCAGTCTGGGGGGATCCAGGTGAGAGAGGATTCTGTGTGGGACAATGTGGGTGCAGGCAGCTCAGTGGGGGTCTAGGTGTGGGCAGGATCTGGATGCTCAGAGGTTTGTTGGGGGGGGGGGGCGCGCAGGAGAAGGAGGAAGTGTGTGTGTTCCAGGTGAAGGCAGATGCAGTTAGTTGAGGGTCAGTGGCATGGGGGTCTGGATGTGGGGGCTCAGGGTGGGGCTTGAATGCACCTGGGTGGGGGTTTGAGAGCTCAGTGGAGGTGCAGGGATGGGGGTTTGGAGGCAGGGGGTATGATGCAGGGCAGCTCCAGATGCAGGGGTTGAGGTTCAGTGGGGTGGGGTTCAGGGAGGGCTAGGGGGGATGTACTGGGTGAGGCTTGGTAGAAATGTCTGGGTATGGGAGGTCTGGATGCATGGGGGTTGAGTGGATGGGGGAGCAGCTCCCCATATAGTGACCCGTCTATCACGGCTTCCTTATGAGGACAGATTAATAAGACTGGGACTTTTCAGCTTGGAAAAAAGAGATAGCTAAGGGGAGATATGATTGAGGTCTATAAAATCATGACTGGTGTAGAGAAAATAGATAAGGAAGTGTTGTTTACTACTTCTCATAACACAAGAACTAGGGGTCACCCAATGAAATTAATAGGCAGCAGGTTTAAAACAAATAAAAGGAAGTATTTCTTCACACAAGAAGGTTTTACTCACGAAAGCTTATGCCCAAATAAATCTGTTAGTCTTTAAGGTGCCACCAGACTCTTTGTTGTTTTTGTAGATACAGACTAACACGGCTACCCCCTGATACTTCACACAACGCAGTCAATCTTTGGAATTCCTTGCCAGAAGATATTGTAAAGGCCAAGACCATAACAGGGTTCAAAAAAAGAACTAGATAAATTCATGACGGATAGCTCCATCAATGGTTGTTAGACAGGATGGGCAGGAATGGTGTCCCTAGTGTCTGTTTGCCAGAAGCTGGGAATGAGAGACAGGGGATAGATCACTTGATGATTACCTGTTCTGTTCATTCCCTCTGGGGCACCTGGCACTGGTCACTGTTGGAAGACAGGATACTGGGCTAGATGGACTTTTGGTTTGACCCAGTAGGGCCATTCTTATGTTCTTATGCTAGGTAGCAGTGCGTGACTGCTCTTGCAGCTTCCCTGTCAAAGTCATTTTTCTGCAGGGAAGAAAAGAAATCTGTGGGGGACATGAATTCTGCGCACACAGGAGTAACAGATGCACAGAGCAATACGAGCAACATTCATACAAACAAAATTGGTGGAGTTGGGGGGGGGGGGGGGGAGAAGAGAGAAAGAGGGAGGACTTGAGAGGAACATGTAGTATTAGGAAATGATGATTCCTGAAGACTGAATATGGTCAACTAGGTTCAAGCTTAACAAAAAATGACCTTCCCTTCAGAATTTAGTGGACCAAATTCAGCCGTAGGACAAGGGGGTGGAATGGTGATTTAGGGCTGAGTAAGGCTAAGAGTATCTCCAATTCAATCGTAGGCCAACCAAAGGGAGGCAGTAAGATAACTGGAACTATTCCCAGATGAACCAAGCAGGCAGCATTTCAACAGGAGACATACCCTGAGACATTTCTTTAGCAGACAGCCTGCAAAAGGCAGGCTTTTCTGATGGTTAAATACAATTTATCCACTTCCTCTACAATGTAAACCTCATTTGATGCTCTTTAGGACAATTTTTATTAAAAAGAATGTAAGTGTCATTTAAAAGTGTTGTGGTCTCTACACTAATGGAAGTGAATGAAGTAGACTAGGTTTGTGTCCCCCCCAGTGGTAAAAAGCTAAGTTCATAAAGTGCTGCATTCCAAACAAACATGAGGGGAAAATGAACTTTCCTGCGTCATTCCACTCTTCTCCTGGAATTTCAATACATCACTAAGCCATCTGCCCTATGTCCAGCACTTTAATTTCATTTCTGTCTGGGATGGGAGGCCCCATCAAATGTGTGTGGGTGGGGGTAAGAGAGAGAACACCTAATGAAATTTTGGAATCTATTTCAGAGTCTTTCAGTTATTAATCCAATTACTATAAGCTATCAGCAGCTTTGGCTATCAAAGAATCCCTACATTCTTTTGGTTACCATTCATTACTCAGACAGTTCAAAAAAACTAGATGCTTTAGTTAAGGTGGTAGATTGAAACTGACATTAGTCCTGTCAATTTCACTCTGCTCCTCTCATATAGATGCTCCTACAAAAATGCAAAATGCAGGGAGAATGGAAAGAATAGAGGTCTTTCAATCCTCTGCTGAATTTAAAGCTCTGATAAGGGGAAACAAGATCACAAGTGCTTCTGGTCCTCTGAAGTCAAAGTTCAAGGTCTGTCAGCTGGAATCATCTGGGCATATCTTACCTAATCAATTCCATGCTACTGCAAGAGCCTTAGGCATTAGTGGCACCTTAGTCTATTCTGCTCTCTCCCTCTAACACACAATTTAGTCTCCTGAGGACGGAAATGCTTTGGTCTAAATAAAGTTTTTGGACTTAATATAAAAGGTATGTGGGTGGGTGTGATTTAATGGACTAGTGATCTACTGGAGATCAGACTAGATGTGATGGTCCCTTCCACTCAAATATGAAAAAACAACCCACTCTTAACAAATATATCTGCCTGCCTGCCCGAGGAATCAGGCTAAAGATTGATTTCTACACCAGGACAAACCAAAACATCACTTTCTGGATTGAGCATGAGAGATGGCAGCTGATGAAAGGTCTAAATCAGTTTATCAAAAACACTGAAGCAAGTAACAACAAGTCTCAGCAAAAGCAACATTTCCATCAAAATTCATGCAAGGCCAGACCAAGTGAAAAGAAAGCAGACACTCCCCCAACTTTTTATTAATTTACACTTAAAAAGAACCTTTAATCCAAAAGCATTTTACAGACCACAGACAGAAACCTTCATACAGTACTGAATTGCAACTCTTCTGCACAGAAATTGAGGATTGGAAGTGAACAAGAACACTGTTTTCAATTAAATTGCAGGTGGATTTAGAGGCAAAAGTCAAGTTACCCAAACTGAATTTGACTAAGATACCCAAACTCCTTGCACTGAGTACCAAGGGATCTTTAATGGTCAGGAGTGTTTAAAAAAGCTGCAGTGACACATAGAAGTTATTTCTATAATTGCAAGAGTAATTTGGAAAGCAGTAATTGTTTTATATTTAAGAGAATATTAACAAACCAGTGATGCAGGTTAAGACAAGAAACAGGTCACCATTCAAAATGGTTACAAGGTAATTTTTGTTAATCTGATCAACTACCATCAAAACCTCAGATCCCTCCTAGACATACCAGAATGAGTCAACAAAACAGATACTAAAAGTGAGATTTCTAAAAATTGCTTTGGAAATACATATAATTTTACACACACACACACACACACACACACAGTTACTATTCACTTAGGTTATCCATAAGAAATGATACACGGCTTAGCCCAGTGGCCCATGTAGTCCAGTATCCTCCCTCTCTCTCTGAGTGATCAGTACCAGATTGTTCAGTAAAAGGTACAAGACGACACAGTGAAGATGTGGAAAACTTTACATATAGAGAAGTTCCTGCCTAACTTCTGTCAGTTAGTTGTCTGCTTATGACCTGAATGCAACATGAGGGTTTGTATTCTATGTGCGTGTGTGTTTTATATACATTTTTATTTTTATATGTATCTTAGTTGTGGATGTTCTCATCCACAAACCGATAACTGTTTTTGAATCCGAAGTTCATAGGTTAATTATGCATTGTATAAAAGCATTTCTTTGTACATCTTAAACATCTTGCCTTTCAATGTCATTGATATCCCCTTGTTTTGTAAGTGTAAATAATAGTACCCAATTTACTTGTCTATTCCATTTATTTTATGCATTTCTCATGCCCTCTTATTCCATTCCTCTCTAACCCAAAATGTTTGCAAGTCTTTTCACTGTCCTTAAGTGAAGTCTCTCCATATCTCTAGTCTCCCCTAACTAAGGCATTTCCATCTCTGCTAGAAAAGAAAGGAGGGGGTAAAGGTATGTGGAGGATGCTCTTCTTACACAAACCCTAGTGAGTTCACAAAAGCCAGGTTTAACAGTAATTTTCACTGGTGAAAAAGTAGCAGGCATTATTAGAGGACTTTAAGGACTGATCAGTCAGGTAAGAGACTTTCAGTTCCAAGCAGTGACCCCAAACTGATAGCCAATAAAGGCTGGCAAGATGACAGATAGAAGGGGCAAGGAAGGGAGGAAGTTCAGTTATTGTACATAGTTTTTTGGGCAAGACAATTCTGAAGGGGAAATCACTACCACTTTGCCATTAGCCTTATTTCTGGTCAGGCAATCTGTCTAGAGCCACCTTGTTTCCCCTCTACACCCAAAACCAGGCCTGCACAACATGCGGCCCGCGTGGGCTCGCTGTGCGGCCCGCGGGGGGTGAGTAGGTGGGCTCACTGTGCGGCCCGCGGGCAAGCAGCGGGTGAGGGAAGGGGGCTGAGGAGGTGAGCGGGCAGGCAGTGGCAGGGGGTGAGTAGGCGGGCGGGCAGTGGCGGGGTGGCAGGTGAGCCGGCGGCGGGAGGGGCTGAGGAGGCAAGCAGGCAGACAGTGGCGGGGTTGAGTAGGCAAGCCGGGGGGCTGAGGAGGTGAACAGGCGGGCAGTGGCAGGGGTGAGTAGCCGAGCCACGGGGGTGGGGGGACTGAGGAGGCGAGCGGGCGGCTGAGGAGGGGAGCTGAGGAGGTGAGTCGGTGGCTGACCTGTTCTACTGATCTGGTCTAGCTCCCATCCCCTCTCCAAGGTTTGCAGCTGTCTGGAGGTGCTTGCCTTCCATGTCTTCCTCATTAATTCAACAGGGCAATTGATTACAAAGTGTGTGTGTGTGTGGGGGGAGGGGGGGGGGGAAGATCTTATTATACTTCTAGCAAAAAGACAGTTTTCTTTTACCTTAATTATAGTACCTTAGGGGCCCGCTATAACATATTACCAAGGTTCAATACCACTGTTTCGGTGGGGCGAAGGAGGGTTTGTTTCCATGGGGTGGGTAGTGCTGGGGGGGGGGGGGGGGGGTTCCCGGGGGGGGGGGGGGGGGGGGGGGGGGGGGGGGGGGTTGCGGGGGGGGGGGGGGGCCGGGGGGGGGGTTCGGTGGGGCTGGGGGGTTTTAGCCCTCAGCTGTTTTCTTTGGAGTAATATGGCCCTCGAGTTGTGCAGGCCTGCCCAAAACTGTTCAAACCCACAGCCAGGGCCATCCCTAACATCCATAAACAAAGTTCCATTGAGGATAGCTGCTGTGAATCAGGACCTTGTGGATTTTGCAGGGAGGCAGAGGAAGAGAAAAGAAAGGCATGAAAAAAAAAAATAATAAAATAAGGTAAGGAGGTTAAAAGGATAATAATCCGCCTCAAACAGGGATAACAGAATCCCTGCTACCAGTAAAAACACTGTTAGTGGATATGTGCTATTGCAACTGCCCTGGGTACCAATTTGGACTCTTGTCTGAGGCAAACAACAACTGAATAGGGCATCATGGGTGAGTAAAGTATTCACCTTTCCTCAGCAGATTCTACAACACAAGTTAGCACAACCCTGAGAAGAGTTATCAATAACCCTGGCTTAGAGATATCTTGACACCATAAGGAAATACTTTAAAAAGCAGTTTTAACCACACAGGGTAAGTTATACTGCAACCAAATGTGCAACAGAAAAAAAAAAAAAAAAATCTGTGGGGTGGGATGGGGGCATGGCATTCAGTCTTATTCTGTCAAGGAAGGCGCATCTACTTACTATGATCATGCAACATACAATACCAATGACTAAAAGATATACTGGTTAGTGAAGACTTCTACATTCTATCTTCATAGTGGTTCTGGGACTCAAACCAATAAAGCTAGACACCAATGTTTTATAACATCTGAAGGATTAGAAGTCCTGCTTTAGAAGATATAAAAAAATACCAAACTCTAAAAGGCAGTTCAAGAGGTATCCACGGTTTAAAAATATCAGAACCATAGGCGCCGACAACATGGGTCCAGGGCTGGAGCACCATGGAAAACAATTAGTGGATGCTTAGCACCCACCGGCAGCCAAGCTCTCCCCCTCACCCCCAGCACCTCTCGCCCACCGGTAGCCATGCTGATCAACTCATCCCCCTCCCTCCCACCACCACCTGTTCTGTAGCATGCAGGAGGTGCTGGGAGGGAGAAAAAAGGTGGGGAAGAGGCGGGGGGGGGAGGGTCAGGCACCACCCGGGTACAGAAGAAGTCAGCATCTATGATCAGATAGAAAGTATTAAAAAGCAAAATAATCAGAATGAATTGATTTCAAGCCATGGATACCACCTAATTTTACTAAAATCATTTTCCAATATTTGGTTATTGAATGTTAGCTATTGCTCAAGAGTTCCAAACAAGATGAGCTGCAAAGCAAAAATGAAAATTTGAGTTAAGCCCAGAAATGTGCTACATGCTATCCACTAAGTAATTTGAAACCAGCACAGAAATAAGTTTGAAACTAGTCTTCTACAGACTATTGCCCCTCTGAAATCCTCTAGGTATTTCCTGGTTCACTGAAGATGTCACAAAATGCAACTCACAAATACAAGACATGTGACTGCAACCCAGGATATCTGCCACATCACAGAATGCTGTATCCTGTAATACCTTCAGTACCAAAAAAAAGTTTCATAAAGGAAACAGTTAAAATTCACTTCTTTGCTGAATAGGCCTTTCTAAATAGGTTGAGAGGCATAGTACTCATTACTGATCTTCACTCTGCTTCCATTTTTATTTTGCAGCTCACTTTTAATTGGAGAACCTGGTGCACAGCCTGTGGCCTGATAAGGAAGCTGGTCCAGTAGAATAAAGCCATTCAAGTCAGCCTAAAAAAATGAGACTAAAATACCTTACTAAATAAAGAGGAGGAACACACGCTTATTCTCTGTGTTTTATCTTTGTGTGTTCTTTCAGGTCTTTATTTGGTAGTTTCTATATTAAAAAGAACAGGAGTACTTGTGACACCATAGAGACTAACGAATTTATTTGAGCATAAGCTTATGGGCCACAAAAGCTTATGCTCAAATAAATGTGTTAGTCTCTAAGGTGTCACAAGTACTCCTGTTCTTTTTGCGGATACAGACTAAACACGGCTGCTACTCTGAAACCTGTCTATATTAAAACTAACTCAATTTCATTTCTATTTAATAGCTGGTTAAGCACCACTTCATCATGGGTTCACCACAGTCACCTCCATAAAGCAACTTTTATGCTAATTTTGTCCCGATTAAGCAGCAGACTTTGCCATTCACTATCCTTATACTGCACGGGCTTCCTGGGAGGTGTCCTAGTTAAGCTAACTTTCTAGTTAAGTAGCTCCTGATTAAGAGGCAAAGACCATATCCGTAACTCCCTTGAGGTCCCCCTTCCCAGAAAGCTCTTACGGACTATTCAAGCCCATGCACACATCATGAGCAGTTCCTGTTTCAATTAAAAAAAAGAATAATGGTCCAATATGAAGATCTAATAACTCACAACCTGCCAGACTAGAAAGAAATTCTTTGGCCTCATCAGTATAAATTCTTCCAGTCCCAGTACATTTTCCTAAGTACTAATCTCTAAACCAGTAGTTAGGAGAGAAAAGAAGAAAAAAAAAAAAAAGTTACACAACACCACAAGCTTTTTTCGGAGTAGAAGATGGATGTGCTGTATA